>NC_079444.1:16200495-16221711 GCF_903798145.1 Danio aesculapii | reverse complement strand
TCCAGCATGTCCCTTTGGGGCCAGTTCTCATCAGAAAACATTTCACATCCCATGTCATCCACACTCCATGTGTTTTCTTAACTATCTGACCAACACAACACAACAAACAACAGCATGTTCTCTAAAGGGTCTAGGCTGAGAACAGAGCGAGTGCTTGCACGGCATGTCGTGTTTGTAGTCCATCTATGATAAATTACTCAGAGGTCTGAAGTATCAACCCTCTCAGCACCATCTGACATTGGAGGGCTCTCTGAAGGCTGAGAAAATAACCATAAAAAACAAATATAGCTGCAAGGGGCTGCGGGAGGCAAGCAGATGAGGGAAAATGTGAAAAAAGGATGAGAACTGCCAGAATTTTTAAAGGGAGCCCTCTTTGGATATACAGATTTCCTGTTGAGTTCTAAAGATGTTAGTATTTGCCATCTCCTAAACTTTTTGTCTGGAGAATTTCTAAAACAAAGTTGAGTTTTTAAACATCGAACATAGAACTTGCGTTGTGGTAACTTTTCCCAATTGTTCTGTGAAATCTAGTCTCTTCAGTAGAAATTTGCATGATTGGGAGTTTCCCATTAGGACAAGAAATTTCTCCTGAGATATTTAGTCTGGTCTTCAAGGCTTCTGTCACCTGTTTTCTGGAGTATTGGTCCATTCCTTACTTGAAAATCTAATGGTAACACTTTAGTGTTGGGACCAATTCTCCCATTGAAATAGTTGCTTATTAGCATGCATATTATTACCATATTGGCTGTCCATGATCCTAATCTACACCCCAATCATAACCAATACCTAAACCCAATTACTACCTTAGTGGATTAGGAGCTTATTGCAGCAAAAGTCATAGTTAATGGTTTGTTAATAGCTAGAATTGAACCTTTTAACATAAGCTGGAGGCATTTGAGTACAGTGAACTCATTGTCATGTTCAAGAAACCAGTTTGAGATGATTTGCACTTTATGCCATGGCTCAATTGGTACTAATGGGCCCAACTTTACACCACCACCTGCCTGAACCGTTGATACAAGGCAGAATGGATCCATGCTTTCAAGTTGTTGATGTCAAATCCTGACCCTACCATCCAAATACTGCAGCAAAAATCGAGACTCATCAGACCAGGCAATGTTTTTCCAAACTTCTATTGTCCAGTTTTGGAGAGCATGTGCGAATCGTAGCCTTAGTTTCTTGTTTTTAGCTGACAGGAGTGACACCCGGTGTGGTCTTTTACTGCTGTAGCCCATCCGCTTCAAGGTTCGCTGTGTTGTACATTCAGGGATGGCCAGAATTTTTAAAGAAAGCCCTCTTTGGCCCTCTTTCAGATTTCTTGTTGAGTTGTAAAGTCTCACTGACGTCCAGCTTCTCCAGCGCCTAGACTGCAGCTCTACACAAGATGTTTGGCCATAGGAGAAATGGTCGTGCCCAACTGAGCCTGGTTTCTCTCGAGGTTTTTTAAATCTTCACTTTTGCCAATTGGTGAAGGTTTTTCCTTACCGCTGTCGCCACTGGCTTGCATGGTTCAGGATCTGTAGAGCTGCGCATCCATGGATTTGCTCTTTGGTGTTTGGACTCTCAGTAGTGATTATTAAACCACACTGAACTGAACTAAACGTAAACACTGAAAACTGAACTGACACGGTTTCTATTTACTATGATCTTCTATGTGAAGCTGCTTTGACACAATCTACATTATAAAAGTGCTATACAAATAAAGGTGAATTTAATTGTAAGGATGTTAAAAGATCACATGTGATGAGATGCTTGTATTCGTCACACTGATGGTAGCACTTTAGTATAGGGACCAATTCTCCCATTGAAACCGTTGCCTCCTAGCTTGCATATTACTATATTGGATGTTTATTAGTACTTATAAAGTACTTTTTTATACTAATCTACACCCTAATCCTAACCAATATCTAAACCAATTACTGTCCTAATAACTATTAATAAGCAGTGAATTAATTAGTGAGTTTATTGCAGCAAAAGTCAAAGTTAATGGTTTGTTAATAGCTAGAATTGAACCTTTTAAAATGGTGTGACCAAAATAATAAACTTCATCCAACTGCTTTTATGGTTCATCAAATACGTTTAACATTTAAACCTGAAGACCTGAAGACAGGCTCCTCAAAAACATTTATAGAATGATCCCTGATCCAAGCTTTAGAAGATTCGGATCGATTCTTTGGTGTGAATGTCTTGCTGAATTGTCCTGTATCAGTGTTAATATGGACTGATACTTCAAAGAATCTATGGTAATCTTCCTGCAAAAGCACAGCTTCCCTATAACACAGGACTGGCCCACCTCTACATTGGGGGGTAATATTTTTCTGGTAATAAGTCTTGTCTTTTTTGTCCCAATATAAACTGTTAATCCATGGATCCACATGTTTCAGTTCGGTCACATCAATCCATAAAACATTTTTAAAGACTTCTTCATTCAGATTATTTTTAGCCTAGTCAAATCAGCCTTTAATGCTCTTCATGGGAAAGAGTGCTGTTCAGTAAGGTCTTCAGAGTCAAAGGCCATTCATTGCATTGAGGTATCTTTCTTCCTCACTTTAGGTTATCTTGCAAGTCTTTGGCAGTAAACTGGGCAAATGTTTTGTTCCCCTGAATGATATTCTTTTTTTAGCATATAGCTTCTGTGAGATGTTTTGGATTTTCCGTTATGCTGCTTTAATACATGCATGGGATACATTTATTTTAGTTTAGTTCAAGCAAATAAAAAGCATTTTCAAAAGCATTTTAGAATTCTGCAACTCAAAAATATTTTCTAACAGTGAGGATCTTATATTCAGTATTCCAATTTGTAAAACTTTGAGTCTTCTGAATACCTTTCTATTCTTTAGATAGTCTCAAGGTGGTTGAATTAGGAGGATTTCAGATGTGTGTGTGCATGCATGCGTGCGTGAGGTGGGTTGCACTTAAAGTTTGAAAGCTTTGTACAGAAAACAGCATGGGCTTTTTGGTTAACCTGTCAAGTCATATTAGTGGCATGTGGATGAATGTTTGATGTCATCTGTGTGTTTTACTGGATATGTTGGTGATGATGGAGCTCCTGAGGTTTCCTCAGCAGGTGACCAGCCTCACACTCATGTAATAAACTGCAGCAGAAGAACAAATGTCTCATTGTGTTTGACTGACGCATATGTTTCCTATTGCAGCATTAGCAGACTTTAACCCTCTTGTGTTTTTTTCAAAATGTTATCCAGATGAGGATGATGATGGCAAAGCCCACACTCAGCCGCTGTTGAAGAAAGGCAGGACGATTCTTTCATTTTCGTTCATTGCTCCATCTGTCTCAGACCTGCATGCACTTTTTCTTCATGAAATTTTTAGGACGCGCTGCTTTCTTGAGTGTTTTCTGCTGGTTTGATATCTGACCTTCACATCTACATGTGCTAGTGTGCGTTTCAGCTCTGACGATGTCACTTCCTGTCTGTTATCTAATACTATGTGTCTTCCTGCAGGGCTGCTTTTCTCTTTCCCTCTGAAGATTCTGCTTCAGCGTCTTTCCTTTGTTCTGTCCGCTTATGAATTTATCTGATGATACTATTAGAAATGACTTCTATGTCTCTTTATCTGGAGTCTGAGTGTGTTTATATGTCATTTCAGATAAAAAGAGCCCGACAGTTCCTCTAAATGTAGCTGATCAAAGGTTGTTGGATGCCAGTCAACAGTTTCAGCAGAAACAGGGGAAGGGGACAGTGGATGTTTGGTGGCTCTTTGATGACGGGGGTAAGTTTAAAAACATTTGCAGTTACATTCAGTAATCAAATTGTTTGATTTTTATGTTGGAATTATTTATTCAAAATATAACGAAAAGACAAGTCAATGGAGACAAAAAAAGGCAGGTGATGTAAAGGGCTTACCTGCGTTTTTTTAAAGTTTTTAAAGAACAATTGTTGTTTTCACAGTGCTAGGAATAGTCTTTGCAATTAGAAAGCAATTCATAAAATCCAACAAGTAGGGGGATTTGAAAACTTGTAATCTTACTGAGATATGACCAAAATCCCTACATCGCAAATAGAGATATCATGATCTAGTTCTGCTTTTCTGCAATTAAGATGGTTTCCATATAAAAATTTTATATGCAAATGACATTTCAACCTTTTTCAGTGGCAATTTCAATATCACACAATCTAATACCAGAACTATGCTCAGTGAAAGCCTAATTAAGTAAAACATTCTCAAGGTATTATTCAAGACAAGTAAACTGTAGTAAAATGAGAATAAAAAAAGTTTCAGAAGAAATGCTCAACAAAATGTTTAAATACGGTTTTGTTTGAAGATAGGGATGCTCATAATAACTGATTAACCCGATTAATAGTATCAGTTAAGTGATTAAAAATATTATTATATATATTTTTAAAGCTTGGCTGCATAAGGGGCAGATGACAGCGAACACGTTTTTTGAATTGAAAGGGTCTTTTGAATGGTTTACTAACGGCCGCGAGCGTTTTGAGGCGGCCTTCGCGCTTCACATTTTTGCCGTTGTGTGATGTGTGCTTGCTGTTAAAAAAAAGCAGAAAAAGCGTGTTATGTCAGTTGCGTTTTTTATTTATTTTTTTGTTCATTCTTCAATCAAAGGAAAGCAGGGTTGATGAAATGCAAATTTTCCATGGAGCATTGATTTGAGGTGGCCTGCTATTTTTATTTGACGGAAAGAAAAATACATTTGATTGGACAAACAGCATATGCCAGTTCTTAAAAAGGATTCAGCCAGTGTTTTCGTTCTGTAATCTAAACTTGTCATTTAAATAAAATATCCAGGGCAGGAGTATTTATTTTATTCATTTTATTTAGTTTTTTCTGTTTTTCTATGCTGTGCAGGTGCTTATGTGTGAATGTATGAATATGTGCTGTTGTTTATATGTTCTGTATGCTTTTGTTCACATGTTAAAATAAATCAGTATTTTAAAGTGCAATATTTATTATGTCAGACACAAATTAGACACATCAAGTCTTATTTTTATTAAGTAATAATTTGATATTAATCTGACCTGTTAACGGTTAATATTCGGTTATTGAGCGGCAGTTGTCGGTTGACAAAATGAACCGAAATGAGCATCCCTAATTGAAGATTAGATTCATATTAAAGTAACAAATGAGTGATTTTCTTAGTTTTTTTGTTGTTTGACTAACTTTAAAGGTGCAGTAGGTGATCTGCCAAAATGTTATCCGTCAGCATAATAATATCTTTGAAACGGAGTCCCTCCCCTGTTGTCCAAAGCCACGCCTCCTAAAATTAGGAACACGCACTTTAAAGATGACAACCCACTAAATCATGTCATTCACCAGTTAGAAAACTTTCCCATTTTCATTTAATAAATTTTTTTATTATAATTGTTTTAAATTTATTTTTTAGATACTACAGTTTCGAGCTAAAAACGGTTATATCTAGCGATATTTCATGCATGCAAGGATCGCTGGTCAAAAATGAACCAATGTGAATATAACCAACTTCACTTCACTAAAGCAGGCTAGGTGCAATAGTGCCGTTTACTTATGTTTTGTTGTTAAACTAACTAAAAATCTATATTATTGATGCTATAAAAGGTACTTTGAAAATAACTTTTTCCCAAATTGAAAGTAGTCACTTCAGACTTTCGCCGAAAGATTTCAGTGGCTGAACATCCGTGCATATAATCCATTCGTAATTCAACAAAATCTACACAAGCTTCGCGTGACTACAATACTTTCAAAACATAACATTACCTGTCTAAAAGAAATACTTCAGCCATGCTGTCATCCTTCCTCCAGCATGCAAAAGTGACTCCAATATTGATTCAGGATTTTAAAAAGTTATGATTCAGCATGTGTTTTTACCGCTGTCACTCTCTTGTGTCCACACGCAAGTGGATCTGCGTGAATTGGTGCGCAGTTTTTCAAATCTATATTTGTTGACATAAAGTTTGGGCTATTTATCAGAATTATGGGAATTATCGACCTGACAAGTTTTAATTGGATGAACATTTTGTTTGTCTTATGCCTTACCCAGAATATAAAAATACATTTACTTTAACAATTACTATTGGAATGTGGAGAGACATTCAACCAGCACAAAAAAATCTTTCTGAAGACAATCACCTCTACTGCACCTTCAAAAACACAGTTTATTAATAACACAGGTACAGTACATTAAGACCAAATCCACAAATCTTGTACAGTGACACACTTTTGCTTTTTCTCACAACTGTCACTGTCACATCAGATATAATAGGCTGTTTATGTGAATACTCTTCAAAAAAACGACAGTTAAACACATTGTAACCCGTCTCATTTAACTTAACCGGTTTATAATTATCTGAACAGTTAAATTGGCAAGACTTAAAAGCACTTGCAAATGATTACCTTTTGTGATGAAGCAACTTGGCAGTGTGTTTGATTATACAGTATATTTCCAAATGCTCTTCTTATAAGCAAAAAATATTATGCTTGCTTAGCCATTTAAAACCTCAGTATATTAAAATGTGTCCATTTACTGCATTACATGAACTGATTCCAATTGTAAGAGCACAGTAGGTGTGAAGACTGTGGCTCTGGTGATTCTGTACAGAAGTGTCAATGTCTTGAGAAAGGCACAGTGTTTAAGTTTAGCCACTAGGGAGTGCATATTCGTGAATGATAGTGGAATCATGGAAGTTATTGTCTTCACTATATCTTACTTTAGCGCATCCATGAACATGGTTTCTGTTTTTCTGTTCAAAAACATGTTTTTGTCCATGCTAGGGTCGTTCAGAGACCTGTTGCTGGAGGGACACTGTACTGCAGGTTTCAGTTCCTTAATCCCTCCCTGTTCCAGCTTGTTCTGTTCTAAACCTTTGTATTGGTGGAACTTCTCCATTTCTAGCAGTTTCGCTTGTGGTGTTCCTCATTTGTAAGTCACTTTGAATAAAAGTGTTTGCTAAATAAGTAAATGTAAATGTCTTGATATGAGGAGACTGGCAGCCAGCATCTTGGCATACCTTGTGCTGTTTTGGGCTCATTACCAAAGACCAAATGTGCCGCTAAGATTTGATGGGCAAACAAGAAAAGCTGGTCAGTACAGTGGTGTTCTGGTGTAGAAATGAGAAGTGCTTTTGAAATGACAAGGAATTGCATTAAATGCTCTGAAGACAAGGGGGAGAGCTTACTATTTCACAAACCAGTGTTTTCTCATTGGTCTTGTCTTCCAAGGCTATTAAAAAGCATGGTTCACTCAAAATTGAAAATTCTGTCATTTATTCAACCTCCACTTACTTTTTTTCTGATGAACACAAAATAAGATATTCAGAAATGTTGCTATTTTGAAGATGGAAACCAGTAGGCAATGACTTCCCTATTGTTGTTTCTTTCTACAATGGATTTCAGTGGCTACAGGTTTATCTTCTGTTTGAACAGAAAAAAAGAAACTCAAAGTTCTAGAATCACTTGAGGGTAAGTAAAGTTCAGTTGTTTTTGATGAACTCTCCCTTTAACCATTGATATCCAGTTTAACACAGTAAAGATGGTTTTGACAACAGTGAAGTGGTTCTGCAGCATTTCATTCACACAGAAACACTTGACAGGTTTTAGGTCAGATGTACATGCATAGTTTATTTCAAGTTTCTACTGCTAGAACAAGTCTGCTCTTGTATTAATTTCATGTTCTTTATCTGTGTCAGGTCTGACTCTACTGATCCCCTATCTTATCGCCAACAAGAAGAAATGGAAGGACTGTAAGATTCGTGTGTTCATCGGTGGGAAGATCAACAGAATAGACCATGATCGCAGAGCGTGAGTTCTAAAGCTTCTATAATACTATACATATCATTTCATGATCATACCAGAATCTGTTCTAGTTCTGTGGAGAGATGAGGCAGGTTAGTGTAAGCTGGACTCAGGATAATATTAGTATGCCATGTTTCTTTCGACATAAAGCGCTCCCAACATGGCGCACACTCTATTTCTCTGAATGCACATGGAGGTATTGTGTGTAAGAGACAAATGCTTCCCATTGTCCCCTGCAGCTGCTGCCAGGGCCTTTGTTAGCTATAATTAGACGTGTTCCAGCAGCAGGGTCTTCATAGAAACTGTGAGAGGTGTTCAACTGTACAGTGTATCTGTAGATTTATTTTTCATGGATTCACTGCAGTGTATCATGACAGCGAATCAGATTCAGTTTTAATCAGTGATCAATTTGCAAGGATCAGAAAACATTCTAAACTCATCCTCACTTCCCTCCTGCATGTAACCTTTCAGGATAATTTAAAGAACATTCTGAGCTGTGAGGAAGCAGTGGCAGATATTGTGTGAATTATTTATTATTGCCCGATAAATATGTAATGAGATTTTGTTGTTCTGTCCTTAGCATGGCCACATTGCTCAGCAAGTTCAGGATCGATTTCTCTGACATCACAGTCCTTGGCGACATCAACACAAAGCCAAAGTCTGAGGGGTATGATCTGCACAATACTTATCATAAGACATGTTTTTTTATACAATTTTCTGAAATATTCTTCAAAACGGTTGAACTGTTCATCAGTGAAGCATTTTAAATGCATTTTTACAAGATTCTTTAATGATTCTACTGAATTTAATTCAACATGCCTGCAAAAACAACAAAGTAATTGATCAAGAGGAGATTCTTTTTTTTATCATTGCATATTTGAGAAGTAATTATTAATTTATTAACATGAATTGCACAGTAGAGGTGATGAAGCATTATCTAAAAGCAAAAACAAATCCTTTCAGTGAAGCATTTTTTACAGGATTCTTTACTGATACTGCTGAATTAATTTTGAACTGTGGATGGGCGATTACTATTATGTGCACGGATCAGATAAAAGCCCTTATTCTAGCAATTACACACACAAGTACCCCTAAAGCAAGGATCAAAAGTAGCTTTTCCACTATCGTTCCGAACTGTTCTATGATTCCAGTTGATTTTCCATGTGAGCCTGGAATGACACCGCACAATTACAAATCATTCTAGGAATCACCCTACCATCCACACTGGGACAGTGGACTGATAGAGTGTGTGCACATGACATTGCCACTCCGTTTACTGACTGCTAGTTTCTTTATAGAATTTTATTTTATTATTATTTTATTTTTTGTTATTCCACAAAGTAAATATCAGGGGGAAAAGGAGTTACAAAAACAAAAATCTCTGGTCATTATTCATATTGTGATTTAAATTTTACACTTACATTGGCAAGGCAAGGACTATTACATTCCAAAGAATTCCGTTATCAGCACTACTGTGGACTGGATCAGCATAGATTAAGCAAAAAGAACCATTCCGTGTAAAATGATGGTGTAAAAGCAGCTGTAGTTTCCACCAATTTCAAAATAGGAAAAAACCTGTGATTTAATAATGTCAACTATCAGCTGTTGTTATTGTTAGCTGAGCCAAAGCCATCTGTCAAATAAGCATCAACAGACATTAGTAAGCAGTTAAAAATTTATTAATTAATTGAATTATTTTGAAATCAGTGGCTTCACTTTCAGAGGTTTCCTATTGCATTGAAGAGCATATTTTTCTTAGAACAAAAGTAAAAGTTCCACTTCAGCTTTTACTAATGCCAACCTTTTTGCTTTTGTATTCAGTTTGACAGAGTTTGCTCAAATGATCGAGCCATATAAACTGAGAGAAGATGACATGGAGCAGGAAGCTGCTGAGAAGCTGAAGAGCGAAGAACCCTGGAGGATCACAGACAATGAGCTGGAGCTCTACAAAGCCAAGGTTTAAATATTTACCAGCAGTCGAAAAAAACAACAAACTGATTGATCAAACAAAGATAAATTTTTCTTCATCACATATTTGGGAAGAAATTGTGAATTTAATTATATGAATTGCAAATACTTTACAGTAACTAATAATAATTATTTTTTTATGTTTTTGCTGAAACTGAGAAGTCATGATAGCACAACAAAAGAGGTTATTTAGATATTAAAGCAGTGTGATTAATTAAAAAGAAAGCCAGTATAAAGAGAAACACTATAACATGAGTAGTAAAATCTTTAACTGAACAGAATATTAATGAGTCAACAGAGAGCAAAAATAAACATGTGGAACCACACTTGTGATAGTAGATAAGAACTAGAACAACACACTTCCTGGTGACAGAAGACATACAGTTGAAGTCAGAATTATTAGCCCCCCTGAATTATTAGCCCCCCTGTTTATTTTTCCCCTAATTTCTGTTTAATTGAGAGCAGATTTTTTTCAGCACATTTCTAAACATAATAGTTTTAATAACTCATCTCTATTAACTGATTTGTTTTATCTTTGCCATGATGACAGTAAATAATATTTTACTAGATATTTTTCAAGACACTTCTATACAGCTTAAAGTGACATTTAAAGGCTTAACTAGGTTAAATTCTGGTCTAGGTCTAAAAATTTTGACTTCAACTGTATATTTAAGAATCTTTAAACTGGTAAATTTAATGACTTTTTAGCTGTGAAAACAATGTCTGACACAGTTAAATTTAAAGAACAGGACTAATCTTAGTTACAGCAGTTCACCACAAAATGAATATTATGTAATTTATTTATTAAATATTCTCAGTCCACCACATAATATATTTCAAATTTAAAATTATTTTTTTTAAAAATCTGCCAAAACGTGTTTAATTTATAATTTTGGGGTGGGCCAATTCATAATAGAGAGTTGTGATTTCATAGCGTAAATGCTCTGTCTTTTGCTTGTCTTTGTTAATCGATACTCTGTCTTCCTGCTAATTGATTTGTTTGTTTCTTTAGGGTAACCGTCAGATTAGACTGAATGAGCTGTTGAAGGAGCACTCAAGCACAGCCAACCTCATTGTCATGTAAGTTACAAAAGTTTTTATGATACATAAAAACGTTACTTGCTGCCACCTATTGGTGGAGGTAGGTAAGCTGCAGACAAATAACAGGGTGTCCAGGGGGTCTTAAAGTCTTAAATTTAAAAAATAACATTTTAGGGGTCACATTGTATTTAGATGGTCCGTTTTTGTTGAATTTAAATTACGTTGCATCTACATGTCAACTAATTCTCATTAGATTATAAGTAGGCTGTTAGGTTAGGGTTAGTGTAAGTTGACATGTTCTTGCAAAGTTTTTTTTATAGTCAGTTAAATGTCTGTTGAAGGAGCAGTAGCAACAGATATTAAGCAGACAGTATTCTAATAGTCAAATGGACCATCAAAATAAAGTGTTACCTTTTTAGGCCATAAAAAGTCTTAAATTCACTGAAATATTGTGTTGTACGTCTCAAATTATTTTAAACGGGTCTTAACTTTCCTTTTTCTAAGTAAAGCTATCCAATCAGGCTGACATCCATCAAATCACCAACAGTCCATCTCAAAAAAACTTTTCAAAGAGATATAATTCACAACAGCTGTTAGACAGCAAATTCCCAGAATTAAATTCACTAATCAAGGAAGGGAAAACTAAAAACAATTACACAGTTATTCATGATAATAACAGCAATATATCCCTTTACATGATCTTCCATCTATACAAGTACTATTTACAGAAGTTAGGGGGAGCGGACATAATATTTATAAATGAAAGCCAACAAATATATATTTTTAATTATTCATGTAGTTGTCTCAATAATAAATATACTTATAAATTACTAAATATATATATATACTTCACTTTCATCAATTGGTGAAGTTTTGTTCCTCGCCACTGGCTTGCTTTGTTTGAGACTTGTGGAGCTGTGCATTGGTGGATTTGCTTAGCAGTGAAAATTAAACCACACTGAAATGAACTAAACTGAAATTCTACTCTGAAAACTGGACTGACACAGTTTCAATTTACTAGAACTTCTATGTTAAGCTGCTTTGTCACAATATACAATGTAAAAGTGCTATAGAAGTAAAGATGAATTGAATTAAACAATGTTAAACTTTTCATTTAAAAAACAAAATAAACATTATATTGCAAAAATTGTGCACAACTAAAATGTTCTTGTTTTGACTAATTAAAACACACGGCCACGAAATAATTACATTAGTTTTGTTTAGAAAAAAAATCTATTGGCCTTAACCGGTACATTAAACATAAAAATTAAGTTATACACAAATATATGAAATAAACATAAAGTACAGGCAATGGTCTCACACTATGAATTTTCACAGTTTGTATAACATCATAAATATCACTAAAGAGGGCAAAGACTTAAGAGATGATGTACAAGGACCCACATCTGAACCCTGTGGTGCCCCATATTATTCTGCCAAAAAGCATATGGTCTAATACAAACATTAGTGCACAAACAATAAAAGCTAAACCTAAACTAATGGTAACTTTGTAAATATAAGTGCTGTGTTTGCAGTCATTCACAGATGACAGCCATGATTGCAGTGAGAGAGATTAAATAGTCATTTGATACAGGCTCATGTACCAGTGCCAATTCTACTTAACAAGTGCCATTGAGTTAGCTGAATCAATCATGTGTTGTTGGTTTTTTTTGTTAAGATTTCCTTTCGTTATTAGCCAGCATTAACATT
The DNA here is from genome assembly GCF_903798145.1 of Danio aesculapii. Lineage (NCBI taxonomy): Eukaryota > Metazoa > Chordata > Actinopteri > Cypriniformes > Danionidae > Danio > Danio aesculapii. The sequence goes on along the minus strand of NC_079444.1, from coordinate 16,209,249 downwards.
GTGTGTGTGTGTGTGTGTGTGTGTGTGTGTGTGTGTGTGTGTGTGTGTGTGTGTGTGTGTGTGTGTGTGTGTGTGTGTGTGTGTGTGCGTGTGCGTGTGTGCGTGTGCGTGTGCTTGCTTGCCTTGTAATAGGAGTATGCCGCTGGCCAGGAAAGGAGCCGTCTCCAGTGCCCTTTATATGGCCTGGCTAGACACACTATCCAAAGACCTGCCGCCCATCCTCTTAGTGCGCGGGAACCATCAGAGCGTTCTCACGTTCTACTCCTAAAGAGCTCAGACACAACTGCCCCCACGAGCACACATGTAACGAGTACAGCACCTCTGACTGATAATGATGATGAAGGTTTTAAAGATGCTGATAGACATTTCTCAACAAAGCTGAAACAAAAGGATGTTCCAGAGTGGTTCTTTTCTTCCACGCCTCAGACGTAAAACGGGAAAGATCATGGCTTGGTGGTTTCTATAGTCTTCAGCTCAAAGGTTTTAGAGCACACATTGTTACACTGATTGTTATCATTATTATGACTGTCACAACTTTTTGAGTTGTGGATATATTTTTTTTCTCTTTCTTTTAAATTTGCTCTTTATGAAGCAATAATCACCTCATTTCTTATTTTCTCAATTTGAAGAAAAGCGTAATTCTTTGCAACACTTTTTATAGCCTTGTGGATGTGCCTTCCTGTGCAATCAGATTAAAATCTTAAACTTTCCCTGACTGATGATTTATAAAGAACTAGATTTAGGCTGCTTGTTTTTATTGGGTTTTAAATGTAAATCGATCTTGATTTGATCACATTTTAACGCAAGTGGACCAAGGTTCCGCTGCACCGTCTTTGACGATACTCTTTCGCTTTTTTGTAGAGTTTTACGTCTTCCTTTTAGCATTAAATGAGTTGGAGTTTTAGTGCAGTGCCCCCTCCATGTTGTTGCTGTTGCGATGGTCAACCTGAACTACGAGGTGATTACAATCATCTTTCAAGTAGTCTAATGTAAAAAGTCAGATCTTTAACAAAACTATATTAGTTTTTCTTTGTGTGCAGTTAAACGGTTTTTGGTTTGACGATGAAAAAAGCGGCTGATGTGTGCTGTCTGAAGGAAGAGGCATCAGGTCATTTCAAAATAACAATAAGCCAAATAAGAGCAAAGCCCTGGAATCACAAATCCTGCTACAGAGGAGATCTTTGCCTTAACAGATGATAATAGTAATTGTTGTTTTTACTGTTTTCAAGCCATACTGGCTAGTTTATTGACTAGTATGCGAATGCAGATCAGAAGAGGGAGATTGAGAGATAGAAAATAGATGGACGGATGACTGAGCTAGAATGTAATTTTGAACACCACCCCATTAGTCTCCAAAAAGCTCATCTTTTTTTTTTGACATCTAAAGGAGTCTGGAATTAAATTCTATTAAAAACTCTTGTTTTCAGTTTAAATGCCACATTTCAACTTTACATTGACGGTTATACCGTTACAGTAACCAACCAAAGCTGGTCTTCCCTCACTTTCATAGTGTTTTTTGGTCAGTGCATTTCTGCAGTTAAAGGCCTTAATGGAGATGAAGTGTTATTTGAAGCTGTAAGAATGTTTTCAGCGTTGAATAAAACTGATTTGTTCTTCTATGCAGATGGACTGCGTGCGACTCTTTGAAATCGTGTAATCTAAACTCAGGATTGAGTGCCGGGTTCATCTTAAACGTCGGAGATTCTGTCAGTTGTTTTTGTTTTTTTCAGATATCTGGACAGCCATTGAGAAAACTGATCCGTATTTCAGTTTCTCCTGTTCCTGAATGTTTGTCCAATCGATTCTTGTGAATGAATGCTGGGATGTGACCAAATGTTTGTCGAATGGCCCATCATGCCTTAGTTTAAAGTGGTTACTAACTGAAGTGTTGGTCGGTTAGCAACATGGGTAACTGTTTGCGCATCCACCACATTAGCTCTTTTGCGTTTGTCACTCTTTGGTTTCCAACACTACTTTCGTTTCCAGGCTCAGTGTGTGTTGTGCTGTTGCAGGTTCTCTGTGCGTCGGATTCACAAGCCCTGCCGTTTGTCCAATTGAGAAATGTGACAGTTAGAATGAATATATTCATATTTATAGTTCTCAGTATAAACTAGTATTTAAAAGTACTTAAATGTGTGTGCGCCGCATGTGTTTTGGTTTGAAGTGGGTGAAGTTAGTGAAGCTGACGGTACAATCTTACTCGTTGAAAATCTGTTCTGTGTTTGTACGTTGGTGTGGCTGTACAGCACTCATTCACCCAAATCACCAGTTCAACTAATACCCGTCATCTTGATTTGGTAAAGACGCTTGTGTGTATATATAATGTTTAGAGATTGTTGGGAGAAAGTGTCACAATCATATATTGCGTGTTTCTCACTGATGTAGAAATGCATCTAGTTGCAGCTGTAGGTTTCCATAACATGAGGTGCTTTAAAAGTGCCTCTTAAAGGTTCCACTGGTGTTTCCTCTAGACGACCACTTGTTTTTCTTTTTTTCTTACTTTACCCTTGGCATGTGATAGCATTTTTCACCTTGCAGAGTGTGTTGCCAAAGTCTCATTTGCATATTGCTACATGTGAAAAATGAGTTAACACATCAAGGTCAAGAAGTTCCAGATAAAGTAGTTCACACTATACTTCCTTACTAACTTGTGTATATATATTTTAACCTAACCGGATTAATCAAAGGAGTGGATTAATGCAAATTAAAATGGTGAAAAATATTTATTTAATTATATATTCTTTGTTTCTCTCTTTTCCAACCCCTCTTATGTTACAGTAGTTTCAAAATGTGAACTTTATTATTATTAATTGTTTGTTTGGATTTAGTCAGCAAAATCTCATCTTTGGTCTCTTTCTCAATGTTTGGTCACATTTCTATCTTTTATATGCCTTTTAATGAAACACTCTGTTGACCAGTGGTTTGAGTTTTCTGCTAAACCATGAGGGTAGATCTGATCGATTGCGCTGGAACTGTAATGTTTTGATATACTGTACTGTTATTGTCACATATATGCTTTTTTCTAACATTTTAACGGTTAAGGGTATCGATGCTTTGTACATCCTTATTGCAATATATAAAAATAAACTGAAAAGAAAATCATTTGCTTGTGTGTTTGAGTTGTACAGCATTCCACTTATATTTACACTCATGTATATATGTATATGGTTGCGGTAATGATAAATAGGTTCTAGAAATTAGGTTGATTATTTCAACATTAATTTCAAGTATACTACGTATGAGATTTTGGTAAAAACATTTAATGTACAAAAAACAACATTGAATTTCAAGTGTTTTATTTTTAGGGCTTTAGAAACAAAACTTAAATTTTAAAGAAAAAATTATATTTGCTTCGATAAACTGAAATGAATTATCATCCTCGCTATATGGTGTTTTATTTGGGAATCAAACTTGGTGGTCTTAGCTGGTCAAAAAGACATGAACACCTGTAAAGTAACAACTTTTTTTTTTTTTTTTAGTTAGTTAATTCAATATTTGTATTTCTATTATTTTGCTTTTTGAGGGAGGGGTTTGTGGTAAAATTTATATTAATGCAGTAATTAACAAACAGTTTCCCCATTGAAAAAAAATGGCATTTTTGCCATTTTTATTTTTAATTATGTTTAATTTAGTGCAGTATTTTCAAGTAGTGTCTGTCTGCGGAGTGCAAGACAGGGTCATAACATGAAGGGCGTGTAACTTTTGGTAGAGGCGTAAATTGATGTTATGGAGACCTACATGTGAAAACTATGTTGTTGGCAAGATGTCGATGTACATCAGTTTTTAAAGTCTACACCTACTCCACACCTAAACCCAATTATCACAGATATTAATGTACAGCCACGATTTGTGGAGGCTTTCATACTTGATGCACTCGAAGAAATCAGCAAGTTGCTAAATTAATATAATATTTCAAATTAATAGGTTGTGGATAAATTTGAAGAAAACTCATGAAAACATTTGCTGAAAATGTTCCCTTGTACGTATTTCCGCCGTCTTGTCAACAACATCTTATGACATCTTGCATGGTTCAATGGGATCTCGATAACAGCAAGTTACGCCTCTAACTTACTACAAGTTGCGCCCCCTTTTTAGTTATGCCTTTTTCTTGCAGTCCACAGATATTGCTTGGTATTCCCAGGTAAAATAGAAACTGCCATTTAAAAACAAAATAATACACCATCTGGTCTTTAAAAAATAAAAAAAGAATACATCCAATGACATGGTGTAACCACTAGGTTCTAGTATTGCTGTCTCTACAATGCTGCTTGTCAATTCCTTACTTGTTTAGGAATTACTAAGGAATTGTGGATTTGAATATACATCCAGACAAGCTAAAATACTTCTTTCTGACAAGGTTTCGAAATGTATTGTTTGACAAGGTGATTTGAAGTGTTAATTTTTGTATTTTGATCACAGTAAAAACTACACATAGCTATAAAGAGACTACACAAAAGGCTTAACTTTGTATGATGCAGTGTGTTTTTTTTTTTGTTGTTTTTTTTACACTTAGTGCCACCCTTTGTGCACTTTTTTTCAGCATCATGGTGAATTAGTATTTTTGCAAACAAAATATTTTCTGAACGTTCGTATTTGACTTGATGGTGCGTGCGTGCGCACTTGTACACTGTGTGTGCAGATTAAAACTAAATTATTAACTTAAATGACTACATTTCCTAAAACTAGAGTTATTTTTTAGTAATTACACCTGGTGATCTACATCTCCAAATCTAACCCCTCTCTTTCCTTTTTTTCTGTACTACTCAAGTACTTCTGGGTTGCTGTACAAGTTTCCCCCAAGCCTTAGCTAAAGAATTTCTTTTTTTTACTTGCTGACTGTCTAAACGAAACAAATCAAAGCAAAAAAAATAAACAGTTAGTACATTTTAAAAATTATCATTAAATTCAAAAAGTTATTTGAATCTAGTGTGCAATTTACTTAAATTCTCATTCCCGAAACCGACGTTCTCTCTACCGCAACTGTCCTTAAATGGTTGCGGAATATGAGAAAAGAGTTGCGGAGAATGAGGTGGGTCCGTGTACGTTTTTTTCATTTGTTTAACCAGTTTGAAACAGAATAAAGGAAATGGAACAAACGGCCTTTTTTCCGTTTTTCTTTTGCTTACAAAAAAACAAGATTTTGGCTGGATTTTCGTTTTTTGATTTAGGGTAGAAAAACGGATAAACAACTTCAAAATTCATTATACACATGTAGGCGGTGCTGAAACGCCCATTTTCCTTCCTCTGATTGGTCAACCAAATTTGAGCTCGTGAAGTCATCCTCAAAATAAAAGCCCTGCATGCTTTTATACACACACACACACACACACATACACATATACATATAGGTTTAAATGAGCATTTCAAACATTTTAGAGAAAATGTCGGACAGGCCTTCAAAAATTGATCTGAAAAAGAAGTGGGCCCCGAAGTGAAAAAGGTTGAGAACCCCTGGTATAGACAATGTGATTATCTCTATATGCAACCAATTACACTGTATTTAGTTGAACTTTTAGTTTTCATATTGGTACCTCCAGTATTTTGCAATTACAAAATTTAGAAAAGATGGCATTTTATTATTATAGTTATAGTTTGTGCATATTTTAGCCAGCTTTAGATGTGCTGTGATTTTTACAGCTCTCATTCACCCAAAACCCACTTATGGCTCGTTTCCACTGACTGGTACGGTACGGTTCGGTTTGGTACGGGTCACCTTTATCAAGCTTGCATTTCCACTAACAAGGGTACCCTTTTGGTGGGCGTGGTGTATGACAAAGTTTCAGTCGACGTCATTGTAGCTCGAGGAAATGTCTACAATAAAGCTGTACAAGTCACTTAAATATCATATGAAAAGCACTTCTCACAAAACAGATGCTTCATACACATAAATACTTGTGTAGAAATGTTTATTACTAACTTTTCAATGAACATGAGTTGATTATAACTGCAGATCAAAGACAGTGCGAAACGGCCTACTGTAACGTCTGTAATTATATTAAATAAATAAATGAACATGTATAAACACATACAGCCCCTTACAGTCTCCGATATGTTATCAACTACAGAACTACACACAACAGACATTTCGTCCGTATTTAGGTTCAAAAACAACAAAATATATAGCCTACAGTCAGTGTAAACCTCTCATCTGTGTCTGTAATCTTCAGCAGCACATGTAGCCTTTGTTAGACAGTAATTCCGTCATTCCCGGTTCATATAAGTCCAAAAGGTGAAGATAATAAGTTAGTTATACATGGCATTTTGTTCGCGTTTGCTGAAAAAATATTAATGTAAAAATAATTTATCATCATCAGCTCAACAAGTTTGTCATTTCAGATATAATGTTAGACGCGCGCGAGTGCAAAGAAGAAAGCGAAACTGCTCGCGCCTCAGACTGGCTCGTGTTTGGTACCCTTTCGAAAGGGTGCCGAAAAAGTGGTACGGTACAGTTCGGTTCGGTACGCTTTTTGACAGTGGAAACGGCCATAAAAGCGTACCAAACCGAACCGTACCGTACCACTCAGTGGAAACGGGCCTTTAAAGATAGGCTGTGTACATTGAATCAGTCTATACACTTTTATTTCCATTTTTTATTAGTAGGCTTTTAATGACAATTATGATAGTAGTGATACAAATAACAAGTTTTATTAGTAACGTAAAATGGGCAAAAATAACAATTTGGTGCATGTGTTATTTTTATAGCCACAAATGTAAATTATTTACATTTCTAAAAAAAAGTATAGCAGTTGAAAAGTATATAATTTCATAACATGCCTATAAATAATAATTTCAGTCTTTAGTAAGATGTCATTTTGGTGATTAGTCAGTTGATTAAACCTGTTGTTTTAATTGCAGGCAAAAATATTTGGAGTCCTTCAAGTAATAATTATGAGACAACAGGATGCATTCACCCCAATATTTATATTTACCCTTAAGTATTTCCAAATCGTTATGAGTTTTTTTTTATTCTGTTGAACATTAAAAAATACATTCTGAAGAAAACTTGAAACCTGTAACGGTTGACTTCCACATATAAAAAAAAAAAAGAATACTGTGGATGTCAATGGTTACAGGTTTCCAGCTTTCTTTAAAATATCTTTTTTTGTGTGTTTAACAGGAGAAAGAAACTCAAACAAGTTTGGAACAAAGGAAATGATAGTAAAATTGACAGAATGTTCAGTTGTGGATGAACCGTCCCTTTAAGTTTCTTTCGTTGTTCCCTATATAATATATACATTCCAGATCACAATGTTTGTAGAGGTCAAAAATACAAGTCTTTAAATATAATATTGTTGACTGTGTGTATTTACACTGCAAGGACTGCTGTAAACATTGCTGCAATTTGTGAGAAATCAGTTCAAAAAACTGAAAAACATATTTAGACAAGAATTTAAGCACCATGAATTGTAGTTTGCAGTCCCACTTTATATTAAGTGGCCCTAACTACTATATCAAATAAATAAGTTTATACTTATTTTGTTCATATTTTACTGAACAACACTTGCTGAGATTGGATACAAGCAGTGTTGGCTAGTTACTTAAAAAAGTAGTAAACAAATAACATAAATTACTGTTATAATTAGTTTATCTAAAAAGTAATCTAAGTACTCAATATTTGAATTACTCAATACTACTTAAAATCCCTATAAATATAAATGCATAAAACTTGAGTCAAAAAGGGCAGGCGGTTCATTCCGCTGTGGCGACCCTAGATTAATAAAGGGACTAAGCCATAATGAATGAATGAATAAAAAAGGGCCTTTCACTTTGGTAAAAAATAACAGTAATAACACAAGAAACGTTTTAAATTAATGTCACCATGTATCATTCACATTCATTTCTTGAATTTTTTGTCTTGAGTACGTGCAATTGTCTTGATTATTTTCGTCAGTTAAAAATAGAATTCTGGTAAATAAAGTTGTATAAAACATTCAGCTTCTCTGGGGAGCGTTTGCCAAACAATGACGTAACTCGCGGCTGAACTATCATAGTACAATGCATCGTTTGGGAAAATATTCATGTAGTGACGAGTGTTTCCCAAAACCCGTAGTTTCTCTGTCAGATCCATCGTTTGAGCCACGTTAGTTAACTTATGACAAGGCCCACACGGAATCTGCTCATGCAGAATTCCGCAGATTTCCAGATTTTAGCCCATCATGTTTGTTTACTTGTGCAAATGTGTGTAAACTTGTATTTATTCAGATATTAAATTAATTTCAGTAATATTATTAACTAATATGAAAATATTCATATGATTTACAATAAAATTTGTAAAGTAATATTTTCTGTCTTTTAGTAGATATATTATATGAGAGACTTGCTTTGTTTACCAAATAAAGTGGATTTAATTGGATTTGCATAGAAAACATTAAATAAAAAGTTATTAAAAGGTATTTTTTTTTATTTCATATATTAAGTTTTTAGTTGGGGCGACGCGGTGGTGCAGTAGGAAGAGCTGTCGCCTCACAACAAGAAGGTCGCAGGTTCGAACCTCGGCTGCGTTCGTTGGGGTTTCTGTGTGAAGTTTCCATGTTCTCCCCGCTTTCGTGTGGGTTTCCTCTGGGTGCTCCGGTTTCCCCCACAGTCCAAAGACATGCAGTATAGGTGAATTGGGTAGGCTAAATTGTCCATAGTGTATAAGTGTGAATGAGTGTGTATGAATGTTTTCCAGGGATGGGTTGCAGCGGGAAGGGCATCCGCTGCATAAAACATATGCTGGATAAGTTGGCGGGTAATTCTGCTGTGGCAACAAAA
>NC_079444.1:16155495-16195495 GCF_903798145.1 Danio aesculapii | reverse complement strand
TTCGAGTGTGATCCTGAAAAAATCTTCATTCGAAGGGGTATCTACCCCTTCCATTAGCCCTACGCATTCAAGTCAAAGAGAATTAGGACACCCCTACCCCTTCACGGGAACGCGCAAAACCCAGGGGTAGGGGTAAGGGGAAGGGCTAAGGGGTAGAATTGGAGTTGGGCCTTATTCTACTAGTTCCTGTTCTTCAAAAATACTAGAACTTAGTCATAACATAGTAATTCTTAATTATTAGTACTAAGTATTGTGTTATTGGTACTTATTACATAAATACTAGTACTTTTTTTCAGTAGTGACTAATAACTTTTTAATTGTACAGTAGCAAATTGTACATTTTTGCCATTGACTTCTATTAGATTTGTCATAAAAAAAACAATTTAATTCTGATTAATTACTGTATAATTGTGACTAGTACAAGTTTGTATATGCTAGTAGTTACTTTTTAGCTATTAGTGCTTATTTCAAATACTAGTAGATTATATTATTACATACTCGTGCTTAATCATTAAGTCATTATTTGTAGTAAATGTGTGTAAAAAACACATTTATAGATTCTAGTTTTATTTTTATTTCATACTAGATTTATTCATTAGATACTAGAACACATTTATGACATAATAGTACATATTCAGTAGCACCTTTTTGGTAACCCATTCTTGAAATTGTGCATTTAACTCATCCAAATGCACACACGTGACCACACACCCGCAGTGAGCAGACATTGGAAGCCCTTGAAGCAGGGGTCCAGTGACTTGTTATTGGGACTCACCTCGGTCATGGTATTGAGGGAGGAAGAGAGAACTAATAATTAATCTCTCCAACCTACAATCTCTGCCAGTGACAGGATTCAAACATGCAACCTTAGTGATCACCCCTGGATCACTAACCATTAGGCCATACTTGAGTTTTAACTGAACTTAAAGTGTGACTGGCCATCATGTTTTAACTGGCCATTATGATGAGTTATAATATAAGCTACTACACTGTAAAACCCAACAGTCAACTTTATCAAATTAAATGAGTGTAGTTAACTCAAAATTTACTGAAAGTTAATTCTACTCATAGAGACATTATTTTCTCCAAATCTTATGTCCAGGTGATTGTGGTTCTTTCTTTTTTTTTTGCCTGACTCTGTACATGGAAAGAGAGCAGAAATTCTTTCATGGATGCTTCTAGATAAGTGTGTGCATGACCTACATAAGAGCGTGCCTATCACCCCACAACAGTGCTTGGCTGACAATGGTCTTTATATGTGAGGGAAAGCCAATCTTGTTTAGTCATAGAAAGGGCTGGGCGATAATTCAATATCGATAATTATCACAATATATATTTTTTCAATAAAACGACAATTCGACAGTTCGATAAGCATTCGATAATATTTACGCACTATGCATAAGGCTGCGCAGGCATTTTGCAGCCTGCCCTTCCGAGATATATCCAGCTGCAGAACCGCAGAACCACACACGTTTCAGGCACACACAATCTAGCACACACGATTTAGGAAAACCATATATCGCAACTAACTAACTCCTTAGAAGCATTATTGCCACCTATTGAATTTCACAAATATGGTTTCCCATTTCAGTCATTATTATTATATCGTAACGATCATTTTAACATCTCTGCAGTTTCTGAACCCAAATTATGTAAATAAAAATAATTGGCTAAAAACACCTATGACTTTATTGACATGTCCACATACACAAAGAAAACATAATAGACCGTTTAATTGTATGATTAAGTGTAATAAACTAATTCAGGATTTTAATATTATCATACTTGGTTAAAATCATTTTGTTGTAAAATATAAAAAGCAAACAATAATGTGTCACATTAAAATGAACTACTATAGTTAATCATAAACGATATATAATATAGTTATAAACTGATTATCTTAACTGATTATCTGATTATAAACTACTATCTTTTAATAAACAATCACTGCTGTTTATATATATATATATATATATATATATATATATATATATATATATATATATATATATATATATATATATATACTTTTTTTATTAAATATTAATAGTTAAATTGCTAAATTTTGGTTTAAAAACAATATATTGCTTACTATAAATTACTACAGTATTTTATGAGGGAAATCATTAATTAAAAAGTTATTAGAAAATTAAGCAAATACACAATATTAAATCGCTTGAGTAAAATATTAATATAGTGTTACACATTTATTACATGTAAAAGATTTTTATTACATATAAAGATGTATTGTTGCCTATATTAACTTGCTATTATTTCCCTCATTATAAATGAATCCATTATATAAATTAAAGCTGTTCAATTTAGATCTTTCAGCAAGGCCAGCAAACGAGTATCTGCTATGTTGTCAGATAATAACGACTGATCTTCTATGATGACTGATAGAAAACTGTTCAGTCTATTATATTGAATAGCGATCGGAAACAACGCTCCCCATTCGCCCGTCTCGATCGCAATATTTGTGAAATAAATAAAAGTAAACACTATTGTTTACTGTGTACAAAATTTATTAACCATATATATCAAAATATATCGATGACGATGTCCAAGAAGACATTAATACCATTAACATCCGGCGTAACCATATTTGGTTTGCCTAGATTGTGTGTGCCAGATTGTGTGTGCCAGATTGTGTGTGCCTAAAACGTGTGTGGTTCTGGGTCTGAAGGATGAGAGAGCTCAGAAACTCATTGATTGAATGGAAAGGCTCCCTGCATGTCTCGCCGTGATGCGCGATTAATAAAATGAGAGTCTGCATAGGCCTATTCGTGCCAGTCTGTAAGGATAAAATTGGTTAAAACACCCGTGGATATAACGGAGATCTGCGTATATGTGTCCCGCAATATGCAATGGCAAGAGTGTGACTCCATAAGTAAGGTAAACTGCACACACTTGATTATGTAATGCGTGGCTCACAGCGAGCATGCTTAATCAGTCATCGATAGGGTCCATTGATTAAAGGGTTATTGACTATCAATAGATCATTAAAGGATATTTCACCCTAAATTCCCCATACTCACCATTAAAATGAGAGTTCATCCAAAACTGAAAACTCTCACCATCAACTCAACTTTTACTTGTTCCAAACTTGTTTTATTTATTTTTTTCTGATGTTGAACAATAATATCCAACAACTTGTAGGTAATGTCTTTGGCGGTTGAAACGTTGAACAGTAAATGTTGAATTAAGATTGCTCTTTGTTTATTATTTTATTATTTATATTGTCAGACAGCTGAAAGATTTTCACAAAATGTGTTAAATCAGCTGCACAAAATGAAAATCCTATAAAACTGATATATATAAAAATGTAACATTTATCATGATAATTATCGATATCGACTGATATAAAAAAAATTATCTTGATAATTTTTTTGCCATATTGCCCGGCCCTAGTCATAGTTAATTTAACCCTTTTACTTGTAAGTTTTAAATATGTCAACTGATGCCTATCAGGAGTTAATTACAATGCATCACTTTTATGTTTTATGATGATTTTGTCTTCAATTCAATTCACCTTTACTTGTATAGCGCTTTTACAATGTACATTGTGTCAAAGCAGCTTCACATAAAAGGTCATAGTAAATTGGAACAGTATAGTTCAGTTTGTAGTGTTTAAGTTCAGTTCAGTTTAGCTCAGTTCAGTGTGGTTTAAAAATAACTACTGAGAGTCCAAACACTGAAGAGCAAATCCAACGATGCGCAGCTCTACATATCCCAAACCATGCAAGCCAGTGGTTTGGGATTTGAAACTAGTGCATTTGGTTTATGAAACTGTGCAGCCTCATTCAATGCAGAGGTGATTAGAGCTGCTGGATTTACTACTAGGCATGGGCCGTTATAAGATTCTGACTGTATGATAACCTTGGATAAAAATATCACGATTTCAGGGTATGAGGGTATTATGATGGTATTACTGCTCTAAAATATATTCTTTTTAAATGTCTGGGTAAAAAACATCAAATTATTTCCCTTTGAAAACAATATATTTTATTTTTTGAAAGATTTTAAATATTTTGGAGCAGTACACATGTCAGGCTAAATAATTAAAATGAATCATTGACTTCATTGGTTTCAAAAACACAGAGTTCTTTACAATGTAAAATAGCATCTTTGAATATCTTCACTGCTGGAGATAATGTTGTCCTAAAAACAAACAAAAAAATTTTAAATATAAAAATCTTACACATACCTTAGGAAAGGTATTACAGACAATTTTGGCGATTTTAAAACCTTGACTTTTCCAAACCGTGGTATACCTTAAAAACGGTTATCGTCCCATGCCTTTTTACTACACATCAATTCATCAACTTCTCCTAAATCACACAAAAGTAAGTGGCCGTTTAACTGGGAAATTAATATAATAAATGTTCTAGTTACCTAAAAATGTGTATCTTTTGTGAATAACACAATGTTTAAAAGTATGGCTAAAACTATTATTATTCCATGTTAGCGTGCATTTTGCAAAGCTAATTTTTTATTTCCTAGTTATTCTGTGTATTAAAATGTCTGCAACAAACATAAATGTTATATCATTGAAAGTACTGATAGTTTGATGTTTGACAAGTGCCATGCTCATGTTTTTAACACTGGCTCGTGGTAGTAGTCAGACCTGCCCACAGCTTGGTTTCTCCCAGAGAGAATTGGAGAACTGTAACTTTGTCTTAAAATATTAAAAAAACTGAAGACTTTTTAGATAAAACATAGATGAAGTAGTACTCTATAGGCACTCAAGATTAATATGATCACTATGTACCTGTTTTATACTGTAGGATTTACAAGAAGTTTCATTTAAACTGTATCACACAAAAATATTATTACAAATGTTTTTAAAAATGATGAACAACAAAAATAAGGAAAATAATGTACTGGAAATATGGTCATACTGTAAAATAAATCATATTGTTCAGTATGTTTCCTATGAGCAGACCATTCTCATAATATTCTCTTCAAAATTGCTCATAAAATAGATCAATGATATTTTATACTGTATGTACAGTTGAAGTCAGAATTATTACCCCCTCTTTGAATTATTATTTTTTTTAATATTTCCCAAATTATGTTTAACAGAGCAAGGACAATTTTCACAGTATGTCTGAAATTTTTTTCAATAGTCTACAGAACAAACCATCATTATACAATGACTTGCCTAATTACCCTTACCTGCCAAGTTAACCTAATAAACCTAGTTAAGCCTTTAAATGTCACTTTAGGCTGTATAGAAGTGTTTTGAAAAATATCTAGTAAAATACTATTTACTGTCATCATGGCAAAGATAAAATAAATCAGTTATTATAAATAAGTTATTAAAACTATTATGATTAGAAATGTGTTGAAAAAATCTCTCCGTTAAACAGAAATTGGGAAAAAAATAAACAGGGGGGTTAATAATTCAGGGGGGCTAATAATTCAGACTTTAACTGTATCATATCAAATGCTATGTCAATGAACTGTAAGAGTATTTCATGCACAGCTCACCCCTGTCCTGCTCTGTAATATCCTGCCGGGCATCCGCACGCAAATCCACCCTGTGTGTTTGAACAGCCGTATCTGCAGGGGCTCATGAAGGACCCACACTCGTCTACATCCTCACAGCTAGTAGATGCAGGATCAAAGGTGAAGCCAGATGGGCAGCCACACTTAAAACTGCCCAAAGTGTTGAAACAGGAAGCTGAACCACAGTTGTCTGGGTTCAAGCACTCATTGTCATCTGCAGAACAGAGAAGATGAATTGCATGGTTGCATTGTATTAATATTAAAGATAGTTTGCACAAAAATTAACATTTACTCACTATTTACTCACCCTCAAGTGGTTACAAACCTTTATGAATTTCTTTCTTCTGTTCAAGACAAAAGAAGATATTCTGAAAAAGCTGAAAAGCTGTAACCATTGACTTCCATAGTAGGAAACCTCCCTCTTTGTGTTCAACAGAGGAAAGAAACTTAAAGAGGTTTGAAACAAGTAAAAAGTAAGTAAATAATGGCAGATTTTTATTTTTGGGTGAAATCCCATTAAATAAGAATTGAACCTTCCTCTCTCAGTTAAGGATCAATGTGTTTAGTGGACACACGCAATGTACAGCTATGGAAATGATTAAAGGTCATGTGAAATCAAAATGTACATTGTTTGATAGCTCACATTTGTTATTCTTTTGGCAAACTTTTTTATCCATATCTTTGAAAAGTTAATTCACTAGAAAAAAAAGTTCTGCATTTTGAGTGGCGGTTCTTCTCTGTTGACACCAGTTTAATGGCTTCAGCCACAATATTCTTAAACACGTTACCATTAGTTTGCTATGAGGCAATGACAAAAAAGAAAGCCCCACCCCTACTCAACATACCATTTTGCACATTTGTGTTTGCCCATTGATGATAACATTGCCCAATATTGCATGGCAACATTGCTCTAAAAGTTGCTAATTTATCATCACCTTTAGTTAAAATAAAACACATATTTACTGAAACCCATTCCTAATATAGGAAATCCAGCGAAACTGGGAACTGTCAAGGGGTCTCTTATTTTTCTTTATAGTTATATTCCTCATTTTAAATACATAAGGCCACCCGCTTCGAATGTTTTCACTTGATTAAATGGGTGTTATCAGTGGTTATCAGCTGATAGATATGGGCCAGCTGGGGCCTTACGCACAGCTAGCTCTCTGCTACTCTCACATGGTTGCCCACCGAAGCCAAGCAGGGCTGTGCCCGGTCAGTACCTGGATGGTAGACCATATTGGAAAGCTAGGTTGCTGCCGGAAGTGGTGTTAGTGAAGCCAGCAGGGGGCGCTCAACCTGCGGTCTGTGTTGGTCCTAAAGCCCCAGTTTATTAATAGGGACTATACTGCTCAAGTGAGATGTTAAACCGAGGTGCTGATTCCCTGTGGTCATTAAAAATCCCAGGATGTTCTTCGAAAAAGAGTAGGGGTTTAACCCCGGAATCCTGGCCAAATTCGCCCACTGGCCTCTGTCCATCATGGCCTCCTAACCATCCCCATATCATAATTGGCTTCATCACTCTGTCTCCTCTCCACCAATCAGCTGGTGTGTAGTCTGGCGCAATATTGCTGCCGTCACGTCATCCAGGTGGATGCTGCACACTGGTGGTGGATGACGAGATTCCTCCCACTGTGTAAAGCGCTTTGAGTGTCTAGAAAAGCTCTATATAAAATGTAAGAAATTATTATTGTTATTATTACTAGTAGGCTCAGAAGGCTGTTATCATCCATCCACATAGTTAATCAGTTATACTAATAGAGAAGCTGGACTCTAGATCCAGATCTGTTTTTACATTACTGTGACGGTTGGGTTTAGGGTTGGGGTAGGGGCTGACGTTAATAAAATACAATTAATGAGAAATTTTATAAATAATATAAAGAATTCTTGTTAACTTCTGGCTATAGCCGTATGTGATCTATAGCTGATTAACTATAACGAGCCCACTCTATAATATCTATATCAACATTATATCTATCAGCGGATAACCACTGATAATGCCCATGCAATCGAGTGATAACATTCAAATCTGCTGTATATAAACAGCAATGTCACTATAGTCTGCTGAAATATAAAATAAAAGTTTGTGTATTTCCTTAACAAGCTGAAGAATGTAGCTGCAAAATTTCCTCACATGGATAGTAAAAGATTAAATGTTTTAATTGACTACGTTTACATGGACATCATTTAATCACTTACCTACTGTAAATCTGAATAAGACCATAATATGATTAGGTATTTGTGAGTTGCTTTTAGAATATTTGTTTCATGTTCTTGTTTTACATGTTATATAGATCGATTAACATCATTCCAGTTCAGCAGTTTCACATTCTTTTGGCAACATTTCATTCATGCCTACACGACAAACTATGAGCTACTGGATGTGTATGAAATAATGACTGATAGGTGAGAATTTTTTTAATGGAATTTGATACTGCACGCAGAATAAAAAAAATAGCAATCATGTCAATAATGCAACTAGATTAGGAATACTCCATGTGTCTTAATTCGATTTGTGGACTGTAGTCAGATTAAGGTTATCAAAAATCTCATGGTAAACTCTTACCTAATCACAGTGATGTATTAATCATATTAAAATCTGAGTATTGGTGTCCATGTAAACATACTGATTGTAGAGACATGTGGTTAGGCCCCACATACAAAACAACTTATAAACAAATTAAAGTACATTTTTGAAAATGTAAAAACTCAGTTCGAGGGTTGCGTTGAGCTATGTATAATACTTATTGTCAATTATGCCTAGATGGAAAGTATGATATAATTCTCTAGTTAAATGTCCCCACAAAGTTAGAAAAATGTACGTGTTTGTATACTGACCCACGCACTGGTTCCACTGCTGGTGTTGTGTGTAACCCTGTGGACAGCTGCAGCGAAAACCTCCAGCAACATTCTGACAACCGAACTGACACCTGTGATCACGCGCACACTCATCTACATCTGAGAAAAAGAAACAACACTATCAGTTTTTACACATTGGACAGAAGTGGACTGAACATAAAATAATTCCCCAAAACATGTATTGTGTCAAAAAAAAAAAAAAAAATCTGATATCTTGATTTTAAAAAATGATTTCTAAAATCTTGATTTTAAAAAGCCCATATTATACATTAAAAAGGGCCAGATTTTGGTTTTAAGGGTCTCCAACAACAGTCTGATATGCATGCAAGGTTAAAAAACACTTTCATTGTTTTATAATAAGCATTTATTTTTACCTAATTATTCCAGCGACTCCACTATGATTCGTTCAGCGGTTCATTTGTTCCCAAACCAATCCTTAATGCGAAGCTAATCTGCGCTGATTGAACCAATGACAGTCTGTTGCGATTGCTCGACAGCGTTTAGCATGAGACAGAGTGAAATGCCCACCACGGCTTATCAACAATATTGAAGTAGTCAGAGTGCATAGTGTATGTGAGCATACCTGCCAACACTCCTTTTTTTCCTGGGAGTCTTCCGTATTTCAGACCCATCTTCCGTCACCCTCCTGTTATGTTATTTATCCCGGAAAACTCCCGTAATTTCAATTAAATCCGAAAACAAAGCAGCATGCGTCGGGTTTTTAACGTGGCATTAGACGCGACACGACAATATAAAGAGTTAACCAGATACAGTACAAGCGGTTACAAGTAACAAAACACAACTAAATACATAATTTGCAAGCTAGAGAAAATTAGGCAACCATTGTAATTGCACTTACACTTGTGAAATGGAGGAAGAAACTGGTCCACTGTAAAGCTCCTGTCAAGCTCTGACAAAGTCACATACAGCAAAAGTCTTTTCTTATCCTTCCTTTAACAAACGGCCGACGAATCCCCCATTGTAAGCATGTAGATTACTGAAGCACTCGTCAGAAAAATGAGGGCTATAATGCTGAGGTATTTTTGCTAAAATAAACCTCAAAGACTCTTCACAGTTTCATCTTTGGGTAGAGAAAATAACACTAACTTTACCCTCACACTTCCAATAACATCCAGCTGAGCACAACATCTACACGACTTGATTTAACTGGAATCTGCTACAGTGTTTGTCTTCCTCTTTTTCTTTGCTACTGTGTTTGTGGGGGGGGGCCGCAGGTCTAAATTTTCTCGGGTTTGCGCATGCAACAATTGGGCAGGGCAAGTTTCGTATCGACGTCACGCAGAAATGGCGAAGACTCGTTATCAAGACTCTTGTGTGTCGACTCTTTTATAAATGAATCAATAGCTTTAACACTGTGTACTTTCAGATTTAAAGGGCACATAGGTTACCTCTGGAACAGCTGGAAAAAAGGTTTTGCTGGTTTTTTGTACTGGCCCTTTAAGGCTAGTCCTCCCCACCCAGTGAAGCCAGCAGGGGGCGCTCAACCTGCGGTCTGTGTGGGTCCTGAAGCCCCAGTTTATTAATAGGGACTATACTGCTCAAGTGAGATGTTAAACCGAGGTGCTGATTCTCTGTGGTCATTAAAAATCCCAGGAAGTTCTTCGAAAAAGAGTAGGGGTTTAACTACGGCATACTGGCCAAATTCGCCCACTGGCCTCTGTCCATCATGGCCTCCTAACCATCCCCATATCATAATTGGCTTCATCACTCTGTCTCCTCTCCACCAATCAGCTGGTGTGTGGTGTGTGGTCTGGCGCAATATGGCTGCCGTCACGTCATCCAGGTGGATGCTGCACACTGGTGGTGGATGACGAGATTCCTCCCATTGTGTAAAGCGCTTTGAGTGTCTAGAAAAGCTCTATATAAAATGTAAGAAATTATTATTGTTATTATTACTAGTAGGCTCAGAAGGCTGTTATCATCCATCCACATAGTTAATCAGTTATACTAATAAAGAAGCTGGACTCTAGATCCAGATTTGTTTTTACATTACTGTGATGGTTGGGTTTAGGGTTGGGGTAGGGGCTGACGTTAATAAAATACAATTAATGAGAAATTTTATAAATAATATAAAGAATTCTTGTTAACTTCTGGCCATAGCCGTATGTAAACTATAGCTGATTAACCATAACGAGCTCACTCTATAATATCTATATCAACAGTATATCTATCAGTGGATAACCACTGATAATGCCCATGCAATCGAGTGATAACATTCAAATCTGCTGTATATAAACAGCAATGTCTCTATAGTCTGCTGAAATATAAAATAAAAGTTTGTGTATTTCCTCGTCAGAAAAATTAGGGCAATAATGCTGAGGTATTTTTGCAAAAATAAACCTCAAAGACTCTTCACAGTTTCATCTTTGGGTAGAGAAAATAACACTAACTTTACCCTCACACTTCCAATAATATCCAGCTGAGCACAACATCTACACGACTTGATTTAACTGGGATCTGCTACAGTGTTTGTCTTCCTCTTTTTCTTTGCTACTGTGTTTGTGGGCAGGGCCGCAGGTCTAAATTTTCTCAGGTTTGCGCATGCAACAATTGGGCAGGGCAAGTTTCGTATCGACGTCACGCCGAAATGGCGAAGACTCGATATCAAGACTCTTGTGTGTCGACTCTTTTATAAATGAATCAATAGCTTTAACACTGTGTAATTTCAGATTTAAAGGGCACATAGGTTACCCCTGGAACAGCTGGAAAAAAGGTTTTGCTGTTTTTTTTTGTACTGGCCCTTTAAGGCTAGTCCTCCCCGCCCACCGTTCCCACGTGCCTGTCAGCAATCGCCGCCCTCGGCTGCCTCAGGAAGCAGATCTCACATAACGTGTGTGAGAAATACTACAGTAAGAACTTTAACAATCAGTATTTGATGCATTTTTTTGTGGATTTGCAACAATGTGTCACACACAATGTCATTACAAAGTTCACGCGCACACACAGCAAGGACACAAACACATAGCGCACACACATACACACACACACACACAAACATAGCGCAGACACGCAGACACACACACACACACACACACACAGCTCAGACACGAAGACACACACACAGAGAGAGCACGTTAAGCTTTGCACTCGTTTTGCACGCATGTGACATGATACTGGTAATCGCCACTGCTGTATGGATATCTCTTATATTAATGTACAAAATAAACCTGATTTAACGTCCACAAACCGGGGTGGGTAATTCATTACACACACGCTCTGTTTTAAAACATTTTAAACTTGTAAAACTCACTCTTGATCACGTTTGATGATGATGAATGATCCTAGCGAACTGAACACACCTTTTATTCCCGGCTGCTTTGCGCTGGTCCTGTCTTGATGATATGATTATACACTTGACTAATGAGCACAGCTGTCAATCAATATTGGTGGGCGGGGGGACCGCTCTCCTACGTAAAGTTGCGGTTGATCTGAAAACAGCTCCAATTGGTCCACCGTTTTTATGTTGTGTGTTTATTTCACCCCAATATGACAGTTTATACACTATACTTACACACATTTCTGTCTAAACAGCTTGAAAAGTAAATTTTTCACCATAGGTGCCCTTTAAGCCTTATATGGATATTTCACTTCCTTTAGAGCTGTGTTATACATGGAAGGTAATTTTCAAAAGCTCATAATAGGGGCTCTTTAAAAGCTATATGGCACCTCCCCTTTTCCCTATACCTCAATAAAATAGAGAATTTGGAATAGGACACCCTTCCCCTTCACACAAATGTGCAAAATGAGGGCTAAGTGGAAGAGCTAAGGGGTAGAATTGGGAATAGCCCAAACTTTTCAAGTAAAACGCATTGAGATATGTTTAATGTGGAAGGCATTGTCTATATTTATTAGCAAAAAAGTAAACTGACGGCACCATAGGCTACTGTAATGTCTCACCAAAGGACTCAGAATGAATCTGTCGAGAGAACCTAGAATTGCCATTTTGGTCCTATGCATTGTTATAATGCAGCTGTTATGTGTTGTTCTATTAGTGATAGTGATAATTATTAATACTCAATAAAAAAAAAACAGATTAAAGTGCTTGTTCCTCTGCATTCATGCAATATGAGGTCTGATTACTTTTCTGTAACATGAAATGAATGAAACCTAAAGATTATAAGTGCTACAAATACCACAGGTGCCATTGAGGAATTAATACAACTGAGCAATTAATACAAATCTGTTTATAGGACACCAGTTGGCAGAGCAGTGTTCCAAGACTGCTGATATAATAGTCCAACATTTATTGGCATTTTCTTTATTTGTACCATTGTTTGTTTCAATCGACTGTCATCTCTGTTTAATACTGCTGGGAATTCTTCTATATTCTGCTTCGATAATATTTCTTTCCTGTATTTTGAACTATAGAAAATGTAACTGTTTCAATTATTCTTTATATTACATACACATATACAGCGGGGGTTGTTGAATGATTGATTTTGACTGGCTGATAAACATTCTAAAGTGTAAAATTATTTGCAGATAAAGGCACAGTTAAAGTATTGGCAGGCACATTACAGTTTCATATCACTATACTGAGTGATTTCAGCTATTTCACAGCTTACAACTGTCAAAAATCCATCCAAAACAGAAGGCTTTGGGTGAGATGTGTAAAAAATAGTACTACAGGAGCTGTTTTAGGGGGGAAATCCTGACAAATACCTTAAAATATAGCATCTGAACAATGACTTTGGGTGCTGAAACTGAAGTAAAAGTGGAATATTTGACTCTATTCTGCACACTCCAGAAAATTAATAAAAAATTTCTTGTAGCTATTTATTTATTTATTTTTAATTTTCTAACAATTCAAAGGCCCTTTGTCAATTATTTCTGGCATATAGTGCAGGACTGTCTTCATTCTGATTGGCTGATGAACATTCTGAGATGATGATGAACATTTATTTTCAGATAAACTCTATTCTCATAAAGTCCCAGGCAGATCTTGACTGTATTACAATTCCAAATCGCTACTCTAAATAAGTTCAGTTATTTAAGAGCACACAACTATTTTGAAATACAGCATCTGAACAATATCTTTAGGTGAGCAACTGGACTAAAAGCAGAACAGTTGAATAATTCATTGTGGCGGCATCATCACCATAGCTGTGCATTACTATCTAATACCGTCTAATATAGCACGTCATCAATTATTTTAACATATATGTTATGATCATTAGCAGGAGAACCAATTAGACTTAAAATGAATCAATATTTATAATTTCAGTACTTAAAAATAGATCAGTAGAGTTGCTTTTTAGTCAACTATGAAGCAAAGTTATTATAGTTATGCAGTTTTAAATGAGGTTTTATTTTGATATTATTTAAAAATTAAAAATTTCGATTTAGTTTTAGGTTATCTCATTAATGATTTTGTTTGTTTTATTTTCATTTTTACTAAGTGAATGCACTTCTTTTTTGTTCTATTTCTTCTATTGTAGTATATATTTAGTTTCAGTTGAATTAATACTTGTTTAGCAGAGATAACAAAGCATGTTCAGTGTAAACCAAAGCTAATTTTACTGTTTACACAACTTACATAACTCTTATGCAAACCTCTTAGTAATAACAATAAAACAATCATTTGAACAAACACTGAAAAGCCCTGAAAACGCAATGAATTTAAGAAAAAAAGATGGTTCAGACAAACATCTGCATATTAAAGGTCATATTGCATGTAGTAAACTAGTAAACATTTTTAGCAAAAGCAGAAAATATAGAACATGTTTTTGTATATAATCTTTTCCTTGTTTGGCAGTACATTTACATTTACATTTTACATTTAGTCATTTAGCAGACGCTTTTATCCAAAGCGACTTACAAATGAGGACAAGGAAGCAATTTACACAACTATAAGAGCAGCAGTGAACAAGTGCTATAGACAAGTTTCAGGTGTGTAAAGTCTAAGAAGCTAAGCATTAGTAATTTTTTTTTTTTTGAGAGAGAGAGAGAGTACAGTTAGTGGTATAGTCAGAGAGGCAGTTAAGATTAGGAAGGAAAGTGGAGACTAAACAGTTGAGTTTTTAGTCGTTTCTTGAAGACAGCAAGTGACTCTGCTGTTCTGATGTAGTTAGGGAGTTCATTCCACCAACTGGGCAGATTGAAAGCGAGAGTTCAGGAAAGTGATTTCTTCCCTCTTAGGGATGGAACAACGAGGCGACGTTCATTCACAGAACGCAAGTTTCTGGAGGGCACATAAATCTGCAGAAGTGAGAGCAGATACGAAGGAGCAAAGCCAGAGGTCGCTTTGTAAGCAAACATCAGAGCTTTGAATTTGATGCGAGCAGCAACTGGCAGCCAGTGCAAACGGGTGAGTAGCGGAGTGACATGTGCTTTTTTGGGTTCATCAAAGACCACTCGTGCTGCTGCGTTCTGAAGCAGCTGAAGAGGTTTGATAGAATTAGCTGGAAGCCCGGCTAGTAGAGAGTTGCAATAGTCCAGTTTGGAGAGAACAAGAGCTTGTACAATGAGTTGAGCTGTATGTTCAGATAGGAAGGGTCGGACCTTTCTGATGTTATAGAGTGCGAATCTGCAAGATCGAGCAGTTCTAGATATGTGGTCAGAGAAGTTTAATTGGTCATCAATCGTTACTCCAAGGCTTTTTACCATTGAGGATGCAGTAATGGTTGCTGGATTGAAGAGTTATGGTGTAGAGTCGGGTTGGCAGAAACTTCAAGCATTTCCGTTTTCGCAAGGTTAAGATGATGATGATCTTTCATCCAGTGTGAAATGTCTGACAGGCAGGCTGAAATGCGAGCTGGAACCGAGGGATCATCAGGGTGAAAAGAGAGGTATAGCTGGGTATCATCAGTAAAAGTGCCATCTATAGGTATTTCTTTTAACAGCCTCGGGTCATATTTTCCACCACAGAATAAGTAACTATAAATTTTGAAAAAAAATTTTTTTTTGCTAATTTTTATTTTATTTTAGTTATTTTTTACATTTTATTTTAGTTAAAGAGCACCTAGGTTACCCCTTTTTCCAGATTTAATATAAGTCTTTTGTGTCTCCAGAATGTGTCTGTAAAGTTTCAGCTCAAAACAGCATCAGATTATTTATTATATCTTTCAAAAGTTTCTATTTCATAGACACGCACGCACGCACACACACACACACGCGCGCGCGCGCACGCACGCACGCACGCACGCACGCATGCACGCACGCACACACACACACAGCGCGTTTAGCTTTGCACTCTTTTTGCATGCATATGTGACAGGATACAGGTTAATGTCCACTACTGTATGGATTTCTGATATGTTAATGTACAAAATAAACCTGATTTAATGTCCACAAACCGGGATTGAAGCGTCTTCTTTTATAATTATTCTGACACGCGGCTCTGGTGATTAAGTAAATCTGAAATAAATCGCTGTAATTCATTACAAACATGCACTGTTTTAAAACATTTTAAACTTGTAAAACTCACTCTTGATCACATTTAATGATGATTGATGATTCTAGCAAACTGAACAGATCTTTTATTCCCATTTGCTATGTGCATGTTCTGTCTTGTTGATTTGATTATACGCATTACTACAAAGACACGTTAATACGCAGCTGTCAAACAATTCGGTGGGCGGGGAAATCGTCAAGTTGCGGTCGTTCTCAAAACCGTTCCAATTGGTCCACCATTTTTATGTTGTTAAAAAGAAAAAGAACTGGGTGTGTTTATTTCACCACAATATGAGGGTCTATACACTATTCCTACACATAGAGTATGTCTGTCCAAACAGCTTGAAAAGTAGATTTTTCACCATAGGTGCCCTTTAATGAAAATATTTTTTGATCAGGGTATTAGTCTTAGTTTTCGTTTACTAAAGATAAAAAAGTCAGTTCAGGTTGAGTTCAATAAAGGGTCATGAAACCCCCCTATTTCAGTTCAAGTCTACCTCAGAATTAATGATGGGCTCATGATGGGCGTGGAGCATCATGAGGGGAGGGAGGAGTGGCGTGGCTGGCAGAGCAGGGGAAAAAAAGGGAGCAAACAACTGTCAGTCGACTCACAAAATCAGACTACAAAAATCAGACACAAAACATGAGACGACCCATGGTTTTATAGTTAACAAAGTTAAAACGTAAAGAAATAAACAGTAAGTAATTAAATGCCCTGCTACATATACAGTATGTTATTCATAATTTCATATAATATCCATATAACGACAATTTGTTAATAATATAAATGAGGACTTCTCTCTCAATGCAGACACAGTGGATAGCAGTGCAGCAAGTCTCTTGCCTTATCTATTTCAAATATTACCCCACTGGTAATCTGGAGGATTTTAAACATAGGCGAACACGGCAGCACAGATTTTGTCAATGTGTCTCTCAACTGATAAAAGAAAAAGTCTGCCATTCTACAATTCTCGAACAGCTCTCCCAACAAAAATGCTTGCTAGACACAAACAGATTTTCTGTATCGGCCCCGACAGCATCGCGGAGAAAACTATGCAACAAACTCCATGGATCATGGAACCAAACACATACTACTCTTCATGAACAACTAACTACTGTGTGTCATGCGCAGCCGCGGTCTTACAGCTTGGCAGGTCTGTCTTCGGAAAGCACTTGCTGTCATGAATAATTAAGAAGCATGGTCTTCTCATAGAATAAGAAAACTCAGTTGAGTTTTTAATTAATTAATAAATTTAACTAACTTAATTAATTGATTAATGAGAAACCAACACATCATCACTCCACTAGCAGATGCGCGCTATGTCACTGATTTTAATCCCGCCCCAAAAATGACTTTAAACCCGGAAGATGAAATTAGCTGACAAAAGTTCAAAATTATTCAGTTTTCCTCTACAATTAAAGCTAACATGGGCTAACGTTGTCTTAATTGATGCTCAACACACACAAATCTGTTAAAATCTCAAAAAAAAGTACTCGAGGGTTTCTTGAACCTTTAAAGTGCAATTCATGTTCCCATCTCTGTCACAAACACATAATACATACCATCACAGTTGTGGCCGAGAGAGTCCAGACTGAAGCCCTGTGGACACTCACAGCTGAAGCTTCCCACTGAATTCTGACATGCTCCTCGCAGGCCACACGGTCTTAACTCTGACAAACATTCATCAATATCTGAGTGAAGACAGAAAGAAACATCTTACCACTGTAAGGGCAGAACCACACACAACAGACACACCTAACTGACATACTGCTTTTTTAGTTCATTTACTATTATCATAATTATATGTAAACTAAATTTATAGCTGCAATATTTCCAAACAATTGGTGGTTAATTCCGCTGTGGCAACCTCTGGATAAAGTAAGAAATAAGCAGATGCAACGTGAGTGGATGAATATATACAAAAACACTACTTTTGTTTATCAAATATGCTGATGATATAGTATTGGTGGGATGTGTAAAGAGTACTCAGTTATTAGATAATTACTTAAATTTTTGGCAATTTTATTACAAGTTGTACAGCAAACAGCAGTTCCTTGCACCTTAATACTAAGACTGAAGAAATGTGTTGATGGGGAGGAAGTTGAACAGGTGAGTTCTTTTAAATATTTAGGTGAGGAAATTGAATTCAAATTTACTTTTGATAAATACTCAGAGAATGTTTTTAAAAAGGCTCAGCAACAATTGGGTTTGTTGAGAAAACTAAGGTTTCATATTGATAATGTCATTTTGACTATAGTGGATAAATCTGTCTTTACTTTTATATTGTAGCCAGTTTAACTCCCTCTCTGTTAAAAGTAAAAATAAACTTTTAAGATGAGTAAATGTAGCGAGTAAAATAATTGGTGAGAGACAAACACCGCTCACTGATTTATTTATGACATCTATGAAAAGAAAAACCTCCATTATTGTGGAAGACTCTTCCCATCCGTTACATGGTTCCTTTAACTTACTTATTTTTAACTTAAAGTATTCATAGTGCTTCACTTTTTTCACATTTTTTTAATGTCACATCCTTATTCCAAAATGGATTAAACTCATTTATTTCCTCAAAATTCTACACACAATACCCCATTATGACAATGTGAAAAAATATTTTTTGATTGTCTATCATAGGATTGTCTCGAGGCACAAGACTGCGAAAGGTTACAGAAAAACTTCTGCTGCTCTGAAAGTTCCAATGAGCACAGTAGCCTCCATCATCGGTAAGTGGAAGATGTTTGGACTCTTCCTAGAACTGGCCAGCCATCTAAGCTGAGTGATTGTGGGTGAAGGGCCTTAGTCAGGGAGGTGATCAATAACCCGATGTTCACTCTGTCTGAGCTCCAGCGTTCTTCTGTGGAGAGAGGAGACCATTACAGAAGGACAACCATCTGTGCAGCAATCCACCAATCAGGCCTGTATGGTAGAGTGGCCAGACGGAAGCCACTACCTGCCTGGAAATTGCCAAAAGGCATCTGAAGGACACTCAGACCATAAGAAACAAAATTCTCTGGTCTGATGGGGATTTTTGTCAGCAGCAGGAACTGGAAGACTAGTCAGGTTAGAGGGGAAGATGAATGCAACAATGTACAGAGAAATCCTGAATAAAAACCTGCTTCAGAGAGCTCTTGACCTCAAACTGGGGCGACTGTTCATCTTCCAATGACCCAAAGCACACTGCCAAAATATCAATGGAGTGGCTTCACAAGAACTCGAGGAATGTCCTTGAGTGGCCCAGCCAGAGCCCAGACCTAAATCCTGTTGAACATCTCTGGAGAGATTTGAAAATAGCTGTACACCGTCGCTTCCCATCCAACTTGATAGAGCTTGAGAGATACTGCAAAGAGGAATGGGCAAAAATTCCCAAAGACAGGTGTGCCAAGCTTGTGGCATTATATTCAAAAAGACTTGAGGTCTCAAAGTATTGCACAAAGTATTAAGCAAAGGCTGTGAATACTTATGTACATGTGATTTTTCAGGTTTTTTTTTTTTAATAAATTTGCAACAATTTCAAATCTTTTTTCATATTGTAATATTAGGGTATTGTGTGTAAAATTTAGAGGAAATAAATGAATTTAATCCATTTTGGAATAAGGCTATAACATAAAAAAATTTGGAAAAAGTGAAGCGCTATGAATACTTTTCGAATGCACTGTAAAATCCCTTTGTACAAAAAGACATTTATTCCCACTACCATAGTATTTATGGTGTAAGCCTTTGTCTAAAGACTATTTTCTAACCCCTGTGGGCATAGATAAATAAGTTTAGTGAGTTGAATTGAATTGTTTTTATCAAGGGACTTGGCATTTACTGTTTTAGTAGTCAAAGGTCATCTGAGAAGGACACATGTTTCACCTTTGCAAGCTGTGTGATGTTGGCTGAAACCTGCTGGACACTTGCATGTGAATCCACCGATGGTGTTCATGCACAAGAACTGGCAGTTGTGTCGTCTGCTCTGACATTCATCCACATCTATAAATGAAAAACTCCAGTCAAGCTACTGCTTTCACCATGTTGGCAGAAAGACATCTCAAGGACATCTCGACATATCAAAAGTCTAAAAAGTCCACTCTGTCATCAGCTACTGATAAACTCTATTCATTACTCAAATTACACCACATGTCCTCAATACACCGTGACAGCCATTTGTACTCTAAACAATGCATTCATTCAAGTCTACCAGGACAAATTAATAATGGCACACCAAAGCAGTAATGAAGTAATGTTAATTGAATATGGAGGAATTTAGAATCAGAGGAAAACTTCAACATTCTGAACATTGTGAGAATATAACAGAATATTTCGTACCTTTGCATGACCTTTTGTCATCCTGTAGAGTGTAACCACGGGGACAGGAACATGCATAGCTGCCCTCTGTGTTCTTACATATGAAGTTACAGGGTTTTGGGGACATACCACATTCATCGACATCTGACAGAAACACAATCACACAACCATGAAAAGCAAACAATGCTTCCATATATCATTTGGATTTAAATGACTGATGGTCAAAAAACAGTTTTGGTGATGTACCAACACATGCGGTTCCTGGAGCAGATGCAATGTATCCTGGTTTGCAGTGGCATCTGTAAGAGCCCATGATGTTGATACATGCGCCATTGGCACAAACACCAGGAATTAGTTTACACTCATCTATATCTGTGAATAAAAAAAGGTTTACTGACAACTTGAATCTTAAAGACAGCATGAATAGGACAGCTGCGATAGGTTTTTATTTTCTGTTGAGATGTACAGTGATGTCAGAATTATTAGCCCCCCTGTTAATTTTTCCCCAATTTCTGTTTAACGGAGAGAAGTTTTTTTTAACACATTTCTATACATAATAGTTTTATGAATAACTCATTTCTAATAACTGATTTATTTTATCTTTGCCATAATGACAGTAAATAATATTATACTAGATATTTTTCAAGACACTTCTATACAGCTTAAAGTGACATTTAAAGGCTTAACTAGGTTAATTAGGTTAACTAGGCAGGTTAGGGTAATTAGGCAAGTTATTGTATAATGATGGTTTGTTCTGTAGACAATCAAAAAATATATACTGCAGCTTAAAGAGGCTAATAATTTTGAACTTAAAATGGTTTTAAAAATATTAAAAACTGCTTTTATTCTAGCTGAAATAAAACAAATAAGACTTTCTCCAGAAGAAAGTATATTATCAGACATACTGTGAATATTTCCTTGCTCTGTTAAACATAATTAGGGAAAAAATATTTTAAAAATAAAATAAAATTCAAATGGGGGGCTAATAATCACTTCAACTGTATATATTAGTAAAAGAGCTTATTGAATAAAAAATTTAAAGGAACACCACAGTTTTTTATGGAAATACAGGTCACCAAGAATTAAACAGTTGAGTTTTACCATTTTTGAATCCATTCAGCCAATCTCCAGCTCTGGTGGGAGTGCTTCATATTTTAGCTTAGCATCAATTATTGAATTAGATTAGACCATTAGCACTGTGCTCACAAAATTCAAAACAGATAATTTTCCTATTTAAAGCTTGACACTTCTGTAGTTACATGGCATACTAAGACTGAAGGAAAATGAAAAGTTGCTATTTCTAGGTCAGTAAGGCTAAGAACTTTATTCTAATTCAAGCGTAATAATCAGGGGACTGTGCTGTGTTGTACCATGGCTGCAGCAGGCAAAATGTTATTATATCTAGGCTGGGGACTGTTTTTCGGTGCTGCATAATTTCATTATAACGAGACAAGATGGCGGCGCGTTTAGTTCGCGAGGCTCAGTGTCTCTCCAGTTTCTGCAATTTTGCAGTATTATTCCTGCTCATTTCGGGTCTGTTCGTGCAGAACAGCAGTGCCATTACATCGTACACCCGACAGGACATCTTGGATATTGGATTGTGCATTCTGGACAGTTTTATTAACAATCTTCGACTCATCCCTGAGATCGCCAGAACACCCAGGCCTGAGAGCCCTACCCGGCCGGGCGGAAGTGCTCGGAGGCGGCGCAGAGAACGTAAACAAAGACGGGGGAAGTGCGGCGGGCTAAGAGTTAAGCTAAAGCTAACACCACACCGGCTCTCTTTACCCAGCATCTTTCTCGCCAATGTACGGTCACTGGTGAACAAAATGGATGAGATTCGACTGCGCATCAACCACAGCAAAAGATTATGGAACTGTAATGTCATGATTTTCACAGAAACATGGCTAAACAGCGGGATACCGGACAACGCTATATCGCTAACGGAGCATCAAACATTCCGAGCAGACAGAACGGCGGATGACTCCGGTAAGACCAGAGGCAGAGGATTATGCATTTATATTAACAAAGCTTGGTGCACAAACTCTGTCGTCGTTGGGAGACATTGCTCTGTTAACCTGGAATTTCTAATGGTTAAATTTAGACCGTTTTATCTGCCACGGGAGTTCACCTCCACCATAATAACTGCTGCTTATATCCCTCCCGACGCTGATGCCAAGCTTGCTATGAATGAACTTCATGCAGCCATCAGCAAACAACAGACTGCTCACCCGGAGGCTGCTTTTATTGTTGCGGGGGATTTTAATCACTCAAACTTAAAGACAGTGCTCCCCAAATTCCATCAAAACATTTTCTGCCACACAAGGGGAAACAAAACTTTAGACCAAGTTTACACAAACATGGCTGAAGCATATGCTGTGACCCCCCTCCCCCACTTGGGTCAATCAGATCACCTTTCTTTGTTTCTCACCCCCAAGTACTCACCCATCGTCAACCGTGTGAAGCCATCAGTAAGGATCATCAAAGTGTGGCCAGCGGGGGTGGACTCCACACTCCAGGACAGGTTTGAACACACAGACTGGAGTATGTTTGCTTCCCAGGCCACATGTGGCTCTCACACAGACATTGACAGTTACACTTCCTCTGTTCTGGTATATATCAACACCACCATAGACAGTGTTACAACCCAGAAACAGATCACCACATACCCAAATCAAAAGCCATGGATGAACAAGGAGGAGCGCCTCCTGCTGAAGGCACGCAACACTGCCTTCAGATCAGGGGATGCACAGGCCTACAGCACTTCCAGGGCTAATCTGAAGAGGGGCATCAAAAAGGCCAAGCACTGCTACAAGCTAAAGCTAGAGGAGCACTTTTCCAACTCTGATCCTCGGCGCATGTGGCAGGGCATCCAGGCCATTAGCAACTACAAACCCAGCCAGACCACACCCACAGCCACAAATGTCTCCTTCCTGAACGAGCTAAATGACTTTTATGCCCGCTTTGAAAGAGACAATACAGAACCCTACACCAGGAACACTACCTCAACAGACCACTCACCTATCACACTCACCTCCTCAGAAGTCTACACCTCACTGAGTCGGATCAATGTGCGTAAGGCTGCTGGACCAGACGGTATCCCTGGGTGCGTCCTCAAAGCATGTGCACAACAGCTCACTGGGGTATTCACAGACATTTTCAACCTGTCGCTCAACCTAGCAACTGTGCCAACATGCTTTAAAACTACCTCTATTGTGCCGGTGCCCAAACACTCCAGCCCAACATGCCTGAATGACTACTGCCCTGTAGCACTCACACCCATCATCATGAAGTGCTTCGAGCGGTTGGTCCTGGCACATCTGAAAGACTCTCTGCCATCCACACTGGACCCACATCAGTTTGCCTACCGTGGCAACAGGAGCACAGAAGATGCCGTCTCCATAGCACTGCACTCTGTCCTCACACACCTGGACAATAAAAACATTTATGAATGCTGTTCACGAATCACGAATGCTGTTTGTTGACTTCAGCTCAGCATTCAACACTGTCATACCCTCTAAGTTACTGATCGAACTCAGAGACCTGGATATCGACACGTCTCTCTGCAACTGGGTTATGGACTTTCTGACTAACAGACCTCAGAATGTTAGATCAGGCCACATCTGCTCCACCACCGTCACACTCAACACTGGTGTACCACAGGGCTGCGTGCTGAGCCCCTTCCTCTACTCCCTTTTTACCATCGACTGTAGGCCTGTGAACAGATCCAACACCATCATCAAATTTGCAGACGACACCACAGTGATTGGTCTAATCAGCAATAATGATGGGACTGCCTACAGGGAGGAGATACAGCACCTGGCCACTTGGTGCACCGACAATAATCTGCTCCTTAACACCAGCAAGACCAATGAGCTCATTGTGGACTTCAGGAAGGGACGAACAGGCTCACATGATCCCATCCACATTAATGGGATGGCCGTTGAGCCTGTCTCATCCTTCAAGTTCCTGGGGACCCACATCTCTAAAGACCTTTCCTGGACCACCAACACCTCCAGCCTGGTCAAGAAGGCTCACCAGCGCCTATTCTTTTTGAGGCAACTAAAGAAAAATCAGCTTTCATCAGCTGTCTTGGTGAACTTCTACCGCTGCACAATAGAAAGCATCCTGACCAACTGCGTCACAGTCTGGTATGGAAGCTGCTCTGTTGCTGAGCGTAAAGCACTGCAGCGGGTGGTGAAAACTGCCCAACGCATCACAGGGACTACACTGCAAGCCATAGAGGACATCCAGAAGAAACACTGTCTGCGCCGAGCACACAGTATTCTTAAGGACACCTCTCACCTTGCTCACAGACTGTTTTCTCTCCTGCCTTCAGGCAGGCGCTTCAGGCTCCCCCGGACAAAAACCAGCAGACTGAGGAACAGCTTTTCCCCCAGAGCTGTCGTCCTTTTGAACTCTGCCCCTCACTGACTCTTTTGCCCCCCCAATACACCCCCCACACTCCTCTAACTTATACTCCTCACAGTCACTGCACTATTTAACATTTGCACATTTAAAGTTTGCACATATTCATTGCACTGATTCATTTATTTGAACTGTACATACCCACAGCACATGGACATTTGTAATTATGTTTATCTATCTGCACACTTCTGCTATTAATAGTATCCTGTACATATATTCATTTATTGTAAATCTGTTCATAGCTAATACAACCTGTATATAATGTTCATAGTACATCCATCTGTAAATATTACCATAGTTTTTCTATAACTGCACTTTATAACTTATACCTGTATCCTGCACTTGCTGGTATTGCACTGCTGGTTAGACCTAAACTGCATTTCGTTGCCTTGTACTTGTACATGTGTAATGACAAAGTTGAATCTAAATTTAAAAATCTATATTATAGTCACATAGAGAGTTAACCAATTAATCAGATCCATCTATGCTAAGCTAGGCTAAAAGTACTCCCGCCAAACCCGGTGATGGGCTGAATAGATTTAAATATTGTTAAACTTAACTGTTTAACTCTAAAATATTTCCAAAAAAGTGTTCCCTTAAGGTAAAGACTTGATTTTATCCTTGGGTAACTGATTGGATGGTTGTCATTTCTCCTTCAGTCCCATACTAAATAAATCAAAGAAAGTCTTAAGAACACATTGTTTAAATGTCTTTGTTGCATATGTTCTGTGAACTTACTATAGTAACTACAATTCATTACATGCATCTAATCATAAACTGTAACAAGAAACCTTAAAATAAATTGTAACTTAACTCTTATTCCAATTCAGGTCTAAGGGTTTCTGAGCTAATGATCAAATTCTCACCATTTGCTGACCCTCAAGTGACTCCAAACCCTAATATTTTTTCTTCCGCTTTTAAACACAAAAGAAGATATTTTGAAGAAGGTTGGAAACCAGTAGCCATGTATAGTAAATTGTTAAATTCTTTAAAATATCTTTATGTGTATGTTATTCCTTAATTTATTGGATAATTTTTAAAATGCTACTGTAGTAGCTGGCACCCATTGACTTCCATAGTATTTTTCTTCCTATTGTGTCGATGGGTCTAGCAACCAGCATTTTGTTGTTTGTATTCAACAGAATACAAATAAATGATTAAATAAAAAAACATAAAACCATGTGAGAATAAATATGAGGTAATTTTTACATTTTTAGGTGAACTATGCCTTTAATAAGGTGACCGCACTGACCGACCTGTTCCGTCTATGGCGTATCCATGGCCATATGGACAGAGTTTTTTGTAGTTGGCCGTGGCAGGCAGAGGGCAGAGCTCACACTGATCCCCCCACCCATGTCCTCCATTACAGCAGCACTGAGACCTGCTGACAGAAACACGACTGCTGGACGACATCTGACACATGGTGTGCAGAACTTCAGTGAAACAGAAGCCTTTCCTGTAATCTGAGAACCACACATCAGCACAAATTAATTTACATCATAACAGAGACTTGTATTGTACAAATTTGCACACATAGTGCACCACACAGTGGTGTATTACATATCTCACACATCACTGCATCCTTTAAGTACAGAACAAAAGGCAAATATTATATGGGCAAAATGTTAGGTTTTTAGGTTTGAATTTAGTTCATGTATTTATTAACATGATTAAAGTATATACAGCATTTATACAGTTTTTATCATAGTTCAGCATTTACTAATGCATTTTTAAAATACAAAGTTGTGCTTTTAAACATTAGTTATTGATACTTGCATAATGAGTTAGCAAAAACTACGGAGCCAGATCAGTCTCAAAATTAATACATTAAAAAATAAAATTCAACACAATATAATACAACACAATACACATTTACAAAATTAAACGTGTATGCTCAAAACATGATTCGTAAATACAAATTCATTTCGTAAATTCAAAACACGATTAAAAATACACAAATATAAGTTCGCAAATTCAAAACGCAATTGAAAATTACACAAATATAATTTCGTAAATTCAAAACGAAATTGAAAAATACACAAATATAATTTGTAAATTCAAAACACGATACAAAAATTAACAAATTAAATTCATTAACTCAACATGTGATTGAAAAATACACAAATACAATACTTAAATTCAAAACATGATAGAAAAATACACAAATCCCATTTGTAAATTCAAAACACAATTCAAAAAAATACACAAATCAAATTCGTAAATTTGAAAAAATATATATCATTTTTACGTGTGAATTCCCAAATTCTGTATTGTATTTAGGAATTGTTTTTTTAATTTATAAATTGGATTTTGTAGATGTAAATTGTGCTTCTCTAAGCTAAGCTTCTCTACCATTCTATCCTCTACCATTCTGTACCATATCTTGCTGAAAGCAATAAAAATGTATGTACCTTAATGTAAATATATATGATAATAATTTTGACCCACACTCTTAGTTCTTCGCAATCACATGCACAATATACAGGTATGATACTGTATATACAAAAAATACAACATACACTTCCTATTATAAATAACTAAAAAGTTAGAATCTCTTTCCTTTTAGTGCAAAACACTACAAACTACTGATGAAATCTTGTGTGGGCTAGTTGTAAAACTGAAACTTGGAGGCTGGAGATAATTTGTTCTTATGTTATATACCATCATTAAATCATCATGTGTAATACATGAATTCTAACTACTGAAGTAACGGAAATAATGTTAACAGTTAAGTAGACAGTTGTAAAATTTAATTTGCAATGCAGTCTCGTAGCTCTAAAAGGGATTATTAGACGATAGTTTTACAGAAGAGATGCAGTTAATATTTTTTTCAACAAGGGATATATTATTCATTTTCACCCCTTTGATTTCAGCACTGCAATTACATTCAGAGAGAAAAACAAAAAAAAAGGAGTTTTACCAAGACATTGTGTGGCTGAAGAGTCAGTTTTGAACCCAACACCACATTCACAAGTGTAGCTGCCAACAGTGTTCACACAACGGCCATTCTCACAAACACCAGGCTGAGTCAAGCATTCATTTTCATCTGTAAGGAGAAAAAGATTTACACAAAAAAACGTGGACCATTAAAAGAGACGCTCTTTTTCCAGTCTAGTGTGATACAAGTCTAGTTCGTTAACCCTGCCATTCCTATGCTCCAAAAACTAATTACATTCCTAATAACACTGTTAAGTAATGCTCTTTAGACCCCTAATCATTTAGCATATACACAGTAATTGTGTTCTGTGTTTGTTGTGAGGAACTTTGTTATCATGACTAATTATTTGGTTACTAATGCAACTGTTAAAATAAGTAACATATACTGCTTCAGCCAGTACATGTAAAGACCCATTTGAAGTCTGCTAGAGAGAACGATCCGGAAGATGACTGGGAGAATGTCATATGGTCAGATGAAACCAAAATAAAAATTATGGTAAAAACTGAACTTCTCGTGTTTGGAGAAGAAAGATTGCCAAGTTGCATCCAAAGAACACCATACCTACTGTGAAGCATGGGGATGGAAACATCATGCTTTGGGGCTGTTTTTCTGCAAAAGAACCAGAACGACTGATCCATGTAAAGGAAAGAATGAATGAAACATGGCTGGGTCTTTCAGCATGACAATGATCCTAAACACACCACCTGGGCAACGAAGAAGTGGCTTCGTAAGAAGCATTTCAAGGTCCTGGACTGGCCTAGTCAGTCTCCAGATCTCAACCCCTTAGAAAATCTTTGGAGGGAGTTGAAAGTCTGTGTTGCCCAAAACATCACTGCCTAAACGAGATCTGCATAGAGGAATGGGCCAAAATACCAGCAACAGTGTGTGAAAACCTTGTGAAGACTTAAAGAAAATGTCTGACCTATTGCCAACAAAGGGTATATAACAAAGTATTGAGATGAAATTTTGTTATTGACCAAATACTTATTTTCTAGCATAATTTGAAAATAAATTCAATCAAAATCCTACAATGTGTAACGGTGAGTCTGAGGCAGTGTTAGAATCCATATGCAGAAGTTTATTAATGGTATTAGACAGAGACATCAACGGGTAAACAAGCGGAGAGTCGGCAACATGTAAGCCAGGGGTGTCCAAACTTTTTGCACAGGGGGCCGGATTTGATGTTGTAAAATGTGGGGGGCCGACCTCGGCTGACGTTCATTACATAAAGCAACAATATATTTAAACACAGTTTAGCAAGCCATCCTGTTTCACATTTTCTTTTTATTTTCATTTTAACAATCAAACATGTATTTTGGTTCATTTGAACATGAATTATATTATCATGGGAGTTCAATGTTCACATAATTTTTGAATAACAGAAACGATTATCCACAAGTACAGGACTAATTTGATATATGACATATCATCAAATATAAATGTTGATTGAACGGTTTATTCTGGACTGAAAACTGACAACTTGTCTTAATTTGTCTGACAAATGACTTGCCTGCATTAATGTGACGGGTGGTACTGAGATCTGTACTGCAGCACAACTGCCAGGTCTGGCTCAAAGGCAGAGGTATTGATGCGCAAGATGTCTCGCAGGTGAGAGTCTGTGAGCCGTGTCCTCACACGACTCTTATTTAAGTTCATAACCGAGAATGTCTTCTCACACAAATACGTCGACCCAAACAAGCTCAGCATTTTCTAAGCAAACTCTCGAATCTCTTGAAACCTGCCTTTATCCAGCTGTCGGTAAAAGTTGGCGAGAGAAAGTTGCTGGTGCCGACTGCGGCTCTCGGCGTCACACTGCAGCTCAACGAGCTCCAGCTGTAAATGGTCTGGAACATTATCTGTGTCCACGGAGAAAGGTGAGGAAAAGAGAGCGATATCCTTCTCAATAGCTGCAAAATCACGAAAGTGTCGTGTGAACTCTTCAGCCAAAGATTTAATATGATGCGTACCTCTTCGTTTGAGCATTGACATTGCTCTCTGGGAATTTCTTGCAGCGCTGAAAATTGTGCAGTATTGGGCTGGGTCTGCGACAGGTGTCTTTCAAACAGTTTGAGCTTGGTTCCAAAGGCTTTGATGTGTGAATATAGTTGGCTTATGACTGCGTCTGGTCCCTGGAGACTGGTGTTAAGGACATTAAGGTGCTTTGTGATATCAACTAGAAAGCCCAAATCAGCTAGCCACATGGGGTCACTTAGTTCTTGCATAGGTTGTCCCTTTTCAGCCAAAAACTCACTGATTTGCTGCCTAAGAGAGTAGAAGCGCGACAGTGAAGAACCCCGACTGAGCCATCGCACGTCAGTGAAATAGACAACATCTCCATATTCTGCATGAATCTCGCTTAAAAACTGTTGAAACTGGCGGAGGAATAGCGCTCTGGAGCGGATATAGTTAATAGCCTTTATCACCGGTTTCATAACATGTTCGTATTGGAGATGTTTGGCACACAGAACTTGCTGATGAATGATGCAATGGAGTTTTACAGCTTGACCCCCTTCTTCACTTACTTTGTTGCATATTAGTGTTGCTAATCCACTTCGTTCGCCAGCCATGGATGGTGCGCCATCCGTAATAATCCCAGAAATTTTCTTCCACGGGAGTTTCATGTCATCCATGGCAGCGCAAACAGAAGAGAATAAGTCTGTTCCTTTCGTTTGGGCTTTCAGGCTCTGGAGGTCAAGTAGTTCTTCAGTAACGTTCATTTCATTGTCCACTCCTCTCAAAAAAATAAGCAACTGTGCCGTGTCCGAGGCATCTGTGCTTTCGTCGCAAGCTGGCGAAAAAAATTCAAACTCCTTTCCTCTGACTCCCAATTGTCTTTTGATGTCTGACGACACTTCTTCAATCCTGCGTGCCACGGTGTTACGTGCCAGGCAGACTTTGGCAAACTCTTGCTGCTTCTCAGGACATATTTTCTTCACCATAGTCATCACGCAGCCTTTGATAAATTCACCCTCAGTGAAAGGTTTGCAATGCTTCGCGATCAGCGTTGCTACCTCGTAACTAGCCTTTGTGGCATTCTCATTTGACTCTCAGGCTCTTGAAAAATACTGCTGCTGTGAGATTAAACTAGCTTCAAGTTGTGTCAATTTCTTGCTGCATTCCTCCCCTGTCAAATTATCATACATGTCAGCGTGTTTCGTTTGGTAATGTCGCTTGATGTTGAACTCTTTAAAAACAGCCACTGTCTCTTTGCAAATGAGACAGACACAGTTGTTACGTATTTCTGTGAAGAAATAGTCCAATTTCCACCCATCTTTGAAGCGTCGACCCTCGCAGTCAACTTTCCTTTTCTTATTTATTGTCGCCATTTTAGAAAATTGGGGGTAAAAGGTTACACAGGGTGATGTCACATAGAGTGCTCCTGCCTCTAGTGGGTAAATTAGGAACAGTATTTAGGAACAGCACTTATTAAGTATATGTGCAGGCCAGAAGTTATTAATTCTATTACAGAGGCTGCGGGCCAGATTAAGTTTGACCACGGGCCGCATTTGGCCCCCGGGCCGGACTTTGGACATGCCTGATGTAAGCAGTCCAAACTAAACAACAAACACAGGGGCAATTCCAGGAGACGTAGTAGTAATTCAGGCAGAGGATCAGTGCAACAATTATCAGTCCAAAACAGATCAAGATACACAGGGGCAAATCCAGAAGACGTGGTGAGAAGGCAGGCAAAAGTTCAAGGCAACAATAAGCAGTCCAAAACAGAGCAAGAGGGCAAAGACAGATAACGTACTCGATTAAGGCAGGCAGGGTCATAAGAGGCAGGCAGTCATGAAAAACGCTTGGTAAGGCAGGTAGACTGGCAATACTTCGCAAAGAAGCATGGCCTGAGCTCTTCCAGCACAAACAGGAAGTGACTGCAGAGGGAGCGGAGCTGAGTCAGTAGTCAGCGAGGGCTCCCTCTACTAGCGTGATGCTACAGAACTGGCCATGTATTCAACCCCAGTGAGTCAGGAGGCTTAGCTTCAAGATGCACTGGCAGTTCATTCAACCGCAGTGGGTCAGGAGGCTTGGGTTTAGGAGACACTGGTAGTTCATTCAACCCCAGTGGGTCAGGAGGCTTCGGTTTATGAGACAATGGTAGTTCATTCAATTCCAGTGGGTCAGGAGGCTTGGATTCAGGAGACACTGGCAGTTCCTTTAACTCCAGTGGGTCAGGAGGCTTGGATTCAGGAGACACTGGCAGTTCATTTAACTCCAGTGGGTCAAGAGGCTTGGGTTCAGGAGACACTGGCAGTTCATTTAACTCCAGTGGGTCAGGAGGCTTGGGTTCAGGAGAAACTGGCATTTTGTATAATCCCAGTGGATCAGGGGGTTTGAGTTCAAGGAAGCACTGAAGGTTCATACGGTTTAGGAGGCTTTGGGAAGTCACATGGCTCTGGCAGCCATTCGTGGAACTCGGGTGGTAATTCTGGCCCTTTGTGGAACTGAGGTGACGGCTCTGGCCTTTCGTGGGACTCAGGTGACGACTCTAGCCTTTCATGGGACTCAGGTGACGGCTCTGGCCTTTTGAGAGACTCAGGGGACTGCTCTGGCCTTTCGTGGGACTCAGGTGGGTCTCACACCCCTGGCCATTGGAACAATTCGGGAGTAACTGGTACCCCTGGCCATTCGAGGATTTCAGAGGTATCTGGCGCCCGCCCTTCGGGGAATTCAGAGGTGTCTGCCGCCCGACATTCAAGGGATTTGGAGGGTTCTGGTGCCCGCCATTCGAGGGATTTGGAGGGTTCTGGAGCCCACAATTCGGGAAATTCGGAGGGTTCTGGCGCCTGCCATTCGGGGAATTCAGAGGGTTCTGGCGCCCGCCATTCGGGGAATTCGGAGGGTTCTGGTGCCCGCTATTCGGGGAATTCAAGAGGATTTGGCACCCGCTATTCAAGGGACTGAGAGGTGTCTGGCGCCTGCCATTTAAGGGATTCAAAGGAGTCTAGCGCCCGCCATTTGAGGGATTCAAAGGTGTCTGGTGCCCACCATTCGAGGGATTCAGAGGTATCTGGCACCCGCCATTCGAGGGATTCAGAGGATTCTAGTGTTCCCCATTCGAGGGATTTAAGGTGTCTGGTGCCCACAATTCGGGGGATTCAAGAGGATCTAGCTGCGACCAATCGGGAAGCTCAGACGGCAGCGGCAACTCTGGAGGCGGCTCTGACGACTCTGGCAGTGACTGAGGATCTGGCAGCTCTGGCAGCAAAAGCTCTGGTGGTGGTAGCAGCTTTGTCAACTCAGGTTGTGGTGGCCATTCTGGTGGCTCAGGTGATGGCATTTCAGGAACAGGAACTTGGATTGGAACTATAGCAGGAACAGACGTGGAACAGCGAGCCATCTTGTGAGCTAGTGGCAGATTGGTGCTTACCCATGGGTGAGCTGGAGGGCTAGTTGTGGCCACTTTGTGAGCTGGAGGACTGGAGTAGGCCATCCTGTGAACTGGAGAAATGGAGGCGGCCATCTTGTGAGCTGAAAGACTGAAGACAGCCATCTTGTGAGCTGGAGGAATGGAGGCAGTAATCTTGTGAACTAGAAGACTAGAGTCAGCTATCTTGTGAGCTGGAGAAATGGAGGCAGCCATCTTGTTAGCTGGAAGACTGGAGGCGGCCCTCTTGTGGGCTGGAGGACTGGAGGCGGCCATTTTGTGAACTGAAGGACTGGAGATGGTCATCTTGAGATGGCTCTGGCGTGGTGGGAGCTGAGGTTTTGCCATGTTCTTCTAATGGACCCACAGTGAGAGAAGAACCACTGATCAATAACGCATAGTCAATGTACTGAGCCAGTGAAAAACATATTTTTCCCCCTGGCAGCCTTGATCTCCATAGTTCACCAAGTCCATTTCTAAAATAGTCCAACTTCTGCTGGATTCAAGGCAGGCGAAGTATTCTGTAACGGTGAGTCTGAGACAGTATTAGTATTAATGGGATTAGACAGAGACATCAACGGGTAAACAAGCAGAGAGTAGGCAACATGCAAGCAGTCCAAACCAAACAACAAACACAGGGGCAATTCCAGGAGACGTAGTAGTAATTAAGGAAGAGGATCAGTGCAACAATTATCAGTCCAAAACAGATTAAGGTACAAAGGGGCAGATCCAGAAGACGTGGTGAGAAGCCAGGCAAAAGTTCAAGGCAACAATAAGC
Organism: Danio aesculapii; assembly: GCF_903798145.1. Classification (NCBI taxonomy): domain Eukaryota; kingdom Metazoa; phylum Chordata; class Actinopteri; order Cypriniformes; family Danionidae; genus Danio; species Danio aesculapii. The sequence continues at coordinate 16,161,915 of NC_079444.1, read as the reverse complement.
AGTCCAAAACGGACTTCCGGTTATGGTAGCGTTAGGGTAGGACGTGGTGTGGAGAGCTCCCGAATAATTTCACTTAAATAACACACCCTAAAGACCTTTAGCGTAACAAAAGTACTTTATTTAACATAATAAGTTGATGCACTTCGAACATTACAACAAACATGCCGAATCCAAAGAAAACGGACAACAAAAAGGAGGATACACACGACACGAGGCAGCCACTATCCGAACCCCCGCCCTGGTTCCACGCAGAAATGGAGAAAGGATTTCTCAGAATCCAGGAGTTAATTGACGAACGCCTGAGCAAATTTGCGGAATTCGTGGAGAAAATGGGTACTACAATCAATGAATCTGAGAATGGTGGAGGTAGAAACTAAACAGGAGACGGAAGAAGCGGTAACGAGCCTTCACAAAGATGTCGCGGATGTTAAATCGGCCGCTGACGACGAAATCAAACTGCTGAAAGATAAAATTGATGAACTCGAAAATCAATCTCGTCGCCAGAATTTACGTCTTGTTTGTTTCCCAGAGGGAGTGGAAGGTAGGAATGCTGTGAGTTTTTTTGAAGGAATGGTTACCTAAGATTCTGGATCAGGAGGACGAGTTCTACGAAATTGAAAGAGCTCACCGCACTTTGCAACGACGACCGGCTGAAAATGGCAAACCGCGGGCCATTCTGGTTCGATTCCTTCGGTACGGAGACACACTTAAGATCCTCAATGCGGCCAGAGAAAAGGGCAAACTCACCTATGGCAACTCTAGCATTATGATTTTTCGGGATATGTCATCCACCCTGTTTAGAAAGCGACAAGAATTCAGCGCACTCAAAAGACAGCTACGCAATAACGATGTGTCTTACGCCGTACTTTACCCTGCGACGCTGAGGATTCAGCTGCCTGAGGGACAAAGATCTTTCAACTCCAAAGCATCGGCAGAAACTGATCTTCGACAACATCATCCGCATCTTCTTGTCGGATAAGACACTAAGATTATATGGACGAATTCCGGATCATCCAACTCCAACGTTACCTAAACAATCACACCAAACTATGCTAAAAATATACGGTGGATAACTTTTCTCTCGGATGAACATGTCAGAACTTAACGTTAACTCTGTCAAGAGTGATCTTTAAATTGAAAAGCTGGCAAGAGAAATGTTCATATTTTTGTTCAAATGTTTACTAACTTGCGTATTTCGGATGTATCACTTGTTCGTAGTGATTAATACGTTGCTTTAAAGTACATAATATAAGTATTTGTGGGGATATACATAACTTGTTAGGGAGCTTTTAGTTTGGATAAGAAGTCAAGGTCGACTGTATGATGCAGTGCACAGTCAGTCATGTGGGTTTAAAGTTTCACACTTCGTTTGGGGAAGTGGTGGTAGGGGGGATTGGACAGAACACATATTCGATTTATTAAGGTATCGGGCTGTTTAACTATATTTTCTCAAGGCACTCAGGAAATAAAACATTAATTTATAGTTAATGTCAGATACACTGAAATATAAATATGTGACTTGGAATGTTAACGGCTTAAATCAAAGACTTAAAAGAAAAAAAGTAATATTATACCTCAGAAAGCATAATATTGGAATTGCCCTTCTACAAGAAACACACTTGACTGATCCCGAACATCTAAATCTTAAAAAGCAGTGGTCTGGACAAGCTTTTTTTTCTTCCTTCACATCGCAATCAAGGGGGGTGGTCATACTTATTGATAAAAACATTTCCTTTAAAATGGAATCTGTTGATAAAGACAAAGTAGGTAGGTATATTATTTTAAGAGGAACGATTGGGATGCAAAGAATAACCTTAGTAAATATATATCGTCCTGAAATGGAAGGTGTCGATTTTATTCATAATATATTCTTTAAATTTGCTTGCCCAACTGCAGAGCTGATAATTGGAGGAGACTTTAATGTAGTTTTGGACCCAGTGTTAGATAGATCATCTACTAAACTGTTACCCGTAAGTCAAGTTGCTAAAGCTCTAAAGTACGAACTTTCAAGTTTTAATTTAATAGATGTGTGGAGATTTAAGAATAAAACAAAAAAAGAATATTCCTTCTACTCGCTTAGGCATAATAATTACTCCAGAATTGACTATTTTTTTGTTCCAAAAGCGAAGGATTGAATTGTGTGAGTATTTACCAAGAATATTGTCAGATCATGCCCCGTTACTTATTTCAGCACAATGCTCTCTGGAAGGGCCTAAGTATAAGCTTTGGAGATTTAGTGGCCATTTACTAAATAGCTCTGACGCATTAAGCTTCATAAATAATAATATTGAAAATTTTATTAGTACAAATATAAGTTCTGCTTCTTCGGGTGTAATCTGGGAGGCCATGAAGGCTTTCTTACGAGGTCAAATCATAGCTTTTTCTTCCGGTAGAAAAAAACAATATCAAAAACAGTTACAATCACTTGAAAAATAAATCTCAGTAATGGAAAAGGAACATTTTAAGAATAAAGATGCTCAGCTGCTTCAACAATTGCAGTAAAAAAAATGGAATATGATATTCTATCATCCAAAGAAGCAGAAAATGCACTTCTCAGATAACGACAGAAGTATTACGAACATGGAGATAAGATCGGGAAAATGCTAGCATGGCAAATAAGAAAAGAAGAAATTAGTAAATCTATACCTAACATATATTAATCCGAAAATAAAATTATTAAACACCCCAAATTAATTAACCAAGAATTCTTAGAATTTTATAAGTCACTTTATAAATCTCAGGGAATAGAGGAGGCGAAGATTAAAATATTTTTAAGCAAATGGGATATACCAGTCTTAAGTGATAATGATCGAGAAGAACTTGAAAAAGAAATTTCAAAAAAAGAGATGCAATTTGCAGTCACTGCTCTAGCCGGGGGTAAAACACCTGGGTTGGACGGGTTTTCGATGGATTTTTATAAAACTTTTTTTTCTAAACTAGCAGACCCGTTGTTTTCAATGTATACAGAGGCAATTCATAAAAAAGAATTACCAGAGACTTTAAACCAGGCTTTAATTACAGTTCTTTTAAAACCTGGCAAAGATCCTAATCTATGTGCTTCCTATCGGCCAATCTCACTGCTTAATTCAGATTATAAAATTCTTACCAAATGATTGCACTACGTTTAGAGCGGGTACTGCCTAGTTTAATCCACATGGATCAAACTGGATTTATCAGAAATAGATCCTCTTTCGATAACATACGGAGGCTAATGAATATTATTTATTCAGCAAAACAAATAGATTTTCCGGTGATTGCTCTTTCTTTAGATGCAGAAAAAGCCTTCGACCGAGTGGAATGGTCTTATCCTATTGCGGTCTTACAAAAAATGAATTTCGGTCCAAACTTTATTGAGATGATTAAGATGTTGTATAGGAATCCATTGGCAGCCATCCGTACTAATTCTGATGTATCTGAACATTTTTATTTATCAAGAGGAACCAGACAAGGATGTCCCCTCTCCCCGCTACTCTTTGCTCTAGCGGTAGAACCCCTGGCTATTGCAATACGGACACATAAATCAATCTTTGGATTAGAAATAGGAGGTTGTATACACAAGATATCATTATACGCGGACGATGTGATGCTATATCTAATTAATCCTGATTTATCTCTATCTAATTTGTCTCAACTCTTAGAAAACTTTAGGGACATATCTGGCTATAAAATTAATTTTAATAAAAGCGTTATGATGCCATTGAATTCGGCTGGGGAGAAAATACCCTTAGATAACATTCCTTTTCTATGGAATACTGAAAAAATAGTTTATTTAGGACTAAATATTCCTTCGAAATTGGAAGAAGCATATTCTTTGAATTATTCCCCATTACTTAAAAAGGTAATTAAAGATCTGGAAAGATGGAATCCACTACCATTATCACTGATTGGCAGGATAAACTGCATAAAAATGAATATTCTTCCTAAATTTTTATATTTGTTTCAGACCCTCCCTATTCTTATCCCACAAAAGTTTTTTAGGAATCTCAATAGCTCATTAGAAATTTTATTTGGAATAAAAAGACTCCGAGGATTAAACTTAGGACATTACAGATGACATCCAAAAAAGGTGGACTACAACTTCCCGATTTTTTGTTTTATTTCTGGGCAGCACAGATGAGAGCAGTGTGGTTTTGGCAGAAGGAGGGTACATTGCTACCCGCATGGTTACAAATAGAAAAATATCATGCAAGGGAAATACCTTTAGATAAGGCCTTATTCATCCCTTTGAATTGTGTTATGAAGGCAGTTAGTAACCCATTCATTAGGCACACTTGCAAATTGGGCTTTGTAATCAAGAAAAAAAATAATTGGCTACTTTCAATATATAATAATACTCCGTTTCACTGTAACCCATCTCTTCCTGAAGCATTAAGAGATGGAATAACACAATACTGGTACAAAAAGGGAATACAAATGTTTGGAGATTTATATGAGCAGGGCGTACTTATGACATTTGAACAATTGAGATTAAAGTTTTCCCTTCCTGTTAAACATTTTTTTAAATATATTCAGGTGAGACACTATATTACCACAATGCAAAAGGGTAATTTAGGACCTCTCTCTTCCCTCCCAATAGATGCTATTATAAGAAAGAGAAAAGAACCCAAAGGATTTGTGTCTTATATGTATAACAACCTTAACGATTTGTATGGGATGGAAGTGTCATCTTCAAAACTTAAATGGGAGAAAGATTTAGAATGCATTTTTGATCAAGATACTTGGGAACATATCTGTAAAAGTGCCTTAACATTTTCATTTAATAGTAGACATACATTAATACAGTTTAATATTTTACACAGGGTATATTATACACCTGAACGATTGCACAGAATAAGTGATTCATATTCGGAACATTGTTCTAGATGTAAGATTGAGGTTGGTACATTATTTCATATGTTTTGGACATGTTCCAAACCTAAAACTTATTGGAGAAATATAATACAAACTATTAGTAAAATTGCCAATGTTAACCTTTTACCTGATCCAAGATTTATGTTGTTGGGGGATGAATCGGTTCTTCTGTTCGATCTCTGTTCGAAAAATTTACGTTTAATTAAAATGGCTCTGATAGCAGCAAAGAAATGCATTGCTGTACATTGGAAATGTCATGTCGTATTGTATCGCTTAGAGAACTTTCTACTTATGTTCCTGTTGAAAAAAATAATGTTTAATCTTAAAAAAAACTCTTCAATGTTTAAGACTTGGGGTAAATTTATTGAATACATGAATAAGTTGGATGTTACATTGACTGAAAATACGGATGGAAAAATATGACACTTCATTGCTTTAATCCTGTATTTGTCATTATTGTTTGTTTATTGTTTATTTCCTCTTAATTTACACATCAGCTCGATGTCTCACAAGTATGTCTGTTTAAGTGTTCTGTCTTGGGAGGGTGGGAAAGGGGTGGAGGGTGGTTAGAAAAGAATGTTTACATGTATACTGAAATGACTCTGTAAATTATTGATGTGAAAATAATAAAAAATATATTGATAAAAAAAAAAAGCAGTCCAAAACAGAGCAAGAGCTTGATTCGTTTTGCCATCATTACGTGATCAGTGACGTCCGAAGCTTCATTTTCGCTTATACTCACGTGACTACTTTGAATTTTGATTCAAAGGTTTAAACACCCCCATGGGTTAGTAAAGTGTATAGCGAGAGATTAGGCGTCAATTACATACATTTCTACAGTTTCAAAGCACTGTACCGGTCCCACACACCAGTAATTAAACTAAAATAAAATAACAATTTATATTAAAAAGGTTTTGAACCATTTTAAAGTGTATTAGCGTATTTTTTACAACTATCTTTAAAGAAAATCACTGCATATTGTAGTACAGTGTTTAATGGCGAGTGCAGCCCGAAAGCCCTACTCACATAGCCTCCTCCTTAGAGCATTTGCCTCCCATGCAGGAATCGCTGGTTCGATCCCCGCTTGAAACAAGTGGGTGGGTGAAGGACTAGTTGGAATACAATAGATGTAAATACTTTTGAATACCTTAGATTTTACTACAGTCATCAGTAGTGTAATGTAATATACCTTATGTGTAAAAACTACAGTAATTGAGAAATTTGTTTATATTACTGTTACTAATTACTTGTATTACTACATGAATGAGTTGGTCAGTTGTAAACATTTGACATTATTACAACACAGTGCTTTCCCACACTTTAACCAGAAGAGATCCTCATCGAGCTCTGATTCAGAAAGCTTTGAGTAACGAACCTTTTTCCAATATGTGGAGAGGTAAGCATGATCGAACACCCAATGAGGGGGGAGCAGGCCAATCAGAAATAATAAATAACACCTGTTTATTCTAGTGATTGGGCCAGAGAGCCCATCTGCCGCCCACATCTGCCGCCCACCCTCCCATCTCGCTACAGAAGATGGCACCGGAGGACGACCCGGAAGTGTTCCTG
>NC_079444.1:14908051-14948051 GCF_903798145.1 Danio aesculapii | reverse complement strand
CTACGACCCAAGGATCACACTATTGTGTCTTTCTTTTTTTTTCCATTCTTTTAAAACCTGTTTTAACATATTTTAATCTGTTTCAATCATTTTTAATTCTTTTAATTAAATTTTTTATTTTATTATTGTCTATGAAAAGCATTTTGAAGTACCATTGTGTATGAAATGTGCTATATAAATAAACTTGCCTTGCCTAGTTCTATAGGCTACAAAGCACTCAATCAACATTATGTGAAATGTGAAAATAAGAACTACATACAAAATGACAACATTATGTAAATGTATGATTTAGGCTACTGAAGATTTTCAAGTTTCCATGGTTACAGGTTGTTGCTGCCAATACTTCACAGCACAAAATTTTTATTTATTTGTTTGTTTATTTATTTATTTTTGTTCAGCTCAAATTTATTGAATATGAACTGAACATGAAGTGGCATTTTCTTCCCCTTGTGCACTTCCTTTCACATGATCTTTAAGAATTTAAATCTTGATGAATGCTGCTATCTGATCAATTTGGCCAGATCATTTTACAAAGTGACATATGTTTGTGAGAGGAGTTAGTTTGAACATATGACCTCTTACTTTATCAAAAAACATGTTTTTCTCCTTATTTTTGAGTTGAAAACTCTTTTTGTACAACCCTAGATATACAGTTGAAGTCAGAATTATTAGCCCCCCTGTATTATTAGCCCCGTTTATTTTTTCCCCAATTTCTGTTTAACAGAGAGATTTTTTCAACACATTTCTAAATATAATAGTTTTAATAACTCATTTGTAATACGTGATTTTTTTCATCTTTGCCTTGATGACAGTAAATAATATTTTACTAGATATTTTTCAAGACACTTCTATACAGCTTAAAGTGACATTTAAAGGCTTAACTAGATCAATTAGGTTAACTAAGCAGGTAAGGGTAATTAGGCAAGTTATTATAATGATGGTTTGTTCTGTATACTTTCTGAAAAAAATATAGCTTAAAGGGGCTAATATGTTTTACCTTAAAATGGTGTTTAAAAAATTAAAACTGCTTTTATTGTAGCCTAAATAAAACAAATAAGACTTTCACCAGAAGAAAAAATATTATCAGACATACTGTGAAAATTTCCTTGCTCAGTTAAACATCCTTTGGGAAATATTTAAAAAAGAAAAAAAAATTCAAAGGGGGGCTAATAATTATCACTTCAACTGTACATGAGTACATAGTTGTGCTTAATTAATCTTTATGAAACATTATTTTTACTACACTTTTTCACGCACATATTTTCCAAATATTCAGTTGAGTAAATATGTATAAAAAAGAAAAAAAAAGAAACAATTGTAGACATGTAATGCTAGTAAAATCTCAGGCTAAATTAATCTATACAGTCTACAGCTCGACAAAGATGTAAAACTACACTGTAAAAAATGCAGGGTTCCACACAATTCATTCATGTTGTCCCAACACATATTTATTAAGTTAACTTAACACTTTTAACAACTTTATTTTTTTATGTTCAATCCACATAAAGTTGTCCCAATTAAATCTCAAGAATTGTGTTGTTTCAGCTCAGTTTAAATAAGTAGTTTGAACAAACAAAAAAAGTTGAGTGTACTTCAAAAATGCCTTGAATGCAGTTCCAGATAAACCCGCACCTGCTGTTTCAATAATACACCACAGGGAGGCAGTCAAAGCAGAAACATGACAGATCATCAAAGCATCTGTTCTCACACAACACCAGAACATTAATACATCTGAGATACAATACATTGACTATAGGAAATTGCATGTTATCTTAAAATAAGTTTTATAGCAGGTAATTCAAATCTACAATTCATGACAAAATTACAAATAAAAGTTAGCTAAACATAAATGGGATTGTACGAGTTATGTGTTACCGGAATTAATACATACAGTAACAGTATAATATGAAAAATCGGAAAATATGAAGCGTAAGTCCAAATAAAACATTTTTGAATACTAAATAATTTTTATTTTTTTAAGTATGCCATAAAATATGTCAGACTCTCATTTAACAAGATTTTGGTTTTATTGTGAAAAAAAAAAAACACGAGAACAAAAAAAACACGAAAACAACTGTAGTAGCGCAACAGGATTATATTTGTTTGATTTTTTTGGTAAACCAACAATGCTGTGTGTAAACCATTATTTAAAACAGTCATTCTTTAAATGACTTTAACAGTCATTATTTAAAACAGTAAAAACATGGTTAACTAATTGGTAGAGCGGCAAATAGGGTTAATATTATTGTCATAATGAACAGCGGCAAGCATATCAAACTGTAGTTATATGATTGTTTAAATGGTTATTCAACGCTATTGTAGTAATGTTAGTAATAACTATGTTTTTGTTGTTCTTTTTAAGGCTACAATGACTGCAAATGCTTTATATGAAGTGGGATGTAAAGAAAACTAATATTAACAGTTCCTTGTGACACACTGGCAACTACTAAACACCACTGAGAGGTTAATCACATCCTACTGGAATTCCATTAAAAACAAGAAGTTTACAATCAATAACCAACCAGCCCCATTCTCTAATTAACACCATTAGCTCATTGGAATTAGTAACATGATTGATTAAAAAATAACAATTTGCTAGTTATTATCTAACTGGCAGTAACAAGTTTTACATTCCGAATTGAGACCCTGGTTACAATACTATTGTCAAACTCCAAAATTGTTTGACCATTTTGATTGTTTGTTTTTTTTTTTCTCTCTTTTATTTCCTGAGAAAATGTTTAGTCTTGTATATATTTACATGTATTTTTCATTTTATCAGGAAAATTATCTTGCAGCATGCTGCTTATGTTACAATATCACATTTCACTTGAATTAAATAATGAAAATTTTTTAAATAAAGTCATCTATTTATACTGCAGAAATGTGAATTTAATTAGCAAAAAATAAATAAAAATTACAATAATACTCTAAACATCAGAAAGTCGACACCTGTTACTGTAGGTTGTGCCCTGCTCTTCCCTGCTGTAAAATAAGGTTCACTGACTAAAATGGACTTATCATAAAAGACTGATTAAAACTGACTTAAATTGACAAAAAAATAACTTCTTTTAAGAAAGCAGGTCAAGCAAATATGGAAAGAGTAAACTCCGTAAATGTTAAGGAGACAGTTTACCCAAAAATGACAATTCTGTCATCATTTACTCCTCCATTTGTTCCAAACCTGTTTGAGTTCTTCTGTTGAACACAAAGGAAGATATTCTGAAGAATGTTGGGGAAAAACAGCAAAGAGTAATTACATACTTGCCATGAAAAAAATTAAGTTTTCACCAACATAGCGAAACCCTTTCAAGTTTTTTTTTGTGGAGGTTTGTATAAAATGTCTCTGTCAATGTTTTCAAACAATTATATTTGAGTTACCAAAGTCATGTGCCAATTTCACATCTGTCACATCTATAACCAAGCTTTTTCCTCCGGAGAGCAAAAAGGTAAAGTAAAATTAAATTAAAATTGTACATTATTGTTCTATAGTGAGCCAACCGTTATCCTTTAGATTAGCATTGTTTCTTTTGGTTGGGGTTTAAATGTATTGTACATTGTGGACACTGAGTAAAGCCTGCTGCAGCTGCTGGACAGTCTCTACAGCACGCAGAACTCCATATTCTGCTCCATCAACACACGATTTTCTGCTTGCACAGTTGCTAACTGCACTCTAAAAAAACGTTGAGTTATGTATTTAACCCAATGGTTGAGCTAAAAATTTGTTGGGTTATTTTTTAACCATTATTGGGTTATTTATATACACTCCAAAAAAACGTTGGGTTATTTTATCACCCCAACCATTGTGTTATGTGATTTGGATCAGTTTGTTGAGTTATTTTTTTAGAACATTGGAATTCTTCTGAAATCTTCTATTTCAGAGGCAACCCAACAGTTTTGTGTAGGTAAGTTTCATGATTTTTGGTGTTAATAAATCTTATAAAATTAAGTTTTATGTACTTACACTTCAAAAAATAAGTGTAAAACTGACTTCAGTGTTTTAAAACTGAATATGTAATACATATGTCATTTTTATCACTCTTTAGATTGTTAATGTTAACTGGGATAACGCTAGCACCGGTGTTAACCATAATGTCTAGCGTTTAAAACATTATATGGTAGACTAATGTTAACTTTAGTGAAATTAGCTAATGTTTTGATGCCTGTAAGCTCACTTTCGATTAACATCACACTGACTTTGTTAAATTAAAGTTATCTCTATTTTAGTCTCTTATTGTCACTTAAAGAGTACAGACTCCAGATTAGTATTAAAATGGTTGTATTTTGCCGAAATTTTGTGTGGTTGTGTCACTGTAGATTTTGTCGTCCTGCGTAACCTCGTGATCATAAAACTAATACACAAAAGCCGAAATCAACGGCACTTTCGTTTAACGTTAAACTGCATCACAGACAGGATGGGGCAGCCGTCGCTATTGTTATTGTTGCTCCGGCATTTGCTACAGCAGTGATACTGAAAATACGGAAGTGAAACAACGCTTACAAAAAATAACCCTGGTTTAACATGATAAGTTTCCCAAAACCATGGGCATAATATAATACAAATTTTAATTAAAATTATTTAATCTAATGCATTGGGTTAAAATAACCAATGGTTGGGAAGGTGCTATAATAACCTATAGTTGGGTCATTTGTTGGGGTATTTTTAAGCCAACTATTTTAGTTTCTGTCCTTTGTTCTGTTTCTTCATTGGTTGTGGTTCTTGATTTACTTTAACAAAGTGTCTGGAACCTAAAATGTAATGGAAACAAAGCATTTTTAATATTTTTGAAAACTGTATGTTATTTATTTACACAGCCATAATTATGACATTATTAGTAGTACTAGTAATAGTAGCAATAATATTACCAGAATGGAAAAAATAACATATCAAAAAAAACAATGCATTGGGTTAAATTATGTAACCCAATGCATTGGGTTAAAATAACCCATAGTTAGGAAGGTGCTATAATAACCTATAGTTGGGTTATATGTCAGGGTATTTTAACCCAAATATTTTAACTGAGTACTGTAAACTTGCATACTTTTTTGGTCACATCCATAATGCATGTTTATTTTCCTCCTTTAAAATATAAAAACATTTTACAGATTGATATTTTTCAGATCCTATAACTCTGTGGTGAGTTGTTTTGGAAAATATAAAAAGACTTCAATATACTGTGAACAGTGTTTACTTGAAGTTTTTACTGCAAATGTCACATCCATAATGCTGGAATTGCTCCATCAATGCAATCTCATGGCAATTTGTAACTTTTTGATTTAGTGGCTAATTCTTATGAATTCGTACAATTTAGTACAATTTGCATAGTATTTTTTCCTACTATAGATGTCAATGGCTGCTTTTCCCCCAACATACTTGAGCAAATCTTCCTTTTGTTCAACAGAAAAAAAGACATTCATAAAAGCTTAGAACCACTTGAGTGAGTAAATGGTGAGCAAATTTTATCTATGAACAATCCCTTTAAAGGTATCCAATAAACAAATTACTGCAATATTGAGAACACCATTGTGTAATGTTACATTTCAGCATGTAAAACACTAAAATGCTATATAAGATACCCTTGACTCTGCTTTATAGAGGTAAAGTTGGTTTTATATTCGCACATTTGTTCATTTAACTGTCTCTATATTGTTTACCACACTAATTTCAATTTTCGGTCAAAATTAGCATGCAAGTATGACGTCAAAACAACTTCAACACTATCTAATTAACTGTAAACAATGGTGTACTTTGATAATCAGTGGCTGCTAATATGATTTCCCTATTTAGAATTTGCAATGAATACTTTTCTGAAATTATATTATTAAGGAGAATGTCTGAATATCTGAATATAAAACCAACTTTACCTCTATCTCTGCTTTGTGTACATAGAGTTTGTGTACAAGTAAACCGAGCCTCAGACGTTTATCAATTACACAAAGTCTTACGTTTTATGAAAAGTAACGTTAGAGCGAATTAGTATTAAGTGCGCAACTGCAATAATCAATGTAGCTTATTTAGCTGCAGTACAGATGTGGAAGACCCGCGGGGATTTATTACTGAAGAAACGCAAGCGCATTTCACTCTTTCCGCCGTTCACCCTGCACGCAACGCGTCTTTTTATAAAGCGTCCGAACTCTCCAGAACGGTATTGATTATAAAGAGCGCGTTGGGTCGCAATCATGCAGTGTCTCCAACTTTCAGAAGTGTCTTTGTTTACCTGCAGACTTCACGTACGCGTCCAGAGCGCAAACCTCCAACTCTCACACAGCGTTTTCATTAACATTCCCACAGAGACACGCGAACTCCAAAGCGCCGTTAAAATTATTAAGCTTGCCGATAAAAGTAAAAAAATAAAGCGCTGTTTAAAGTCCGACTCACACTAGTATCATCCCTCAGACATTTCCCACAAACCCTTGCTGCTCTCAGCCAGACCTCGGCGCACAGAGGAGGGAGAAGAGAAGCGGGAACATCCCTTTCTTCAAAACTATTCTTTCACTGACTGAAAGCAGATGACGTGTGGCGGCGCACAAACAAACTACAGCTTTAGCGAACTTGTGCAGAACATCCTACATAGGGGACAGCGGGGCACAAAGTAACACTTTTTGGTTTTGGTCAAGTAATAGGGTTAAACAAACCCTATTTTTTTACCAACAACACACAAGTGCCAGGAGTAAAAATTTTACTATTTACTCCATCTGTGGGGCAAGTTGTAACAGACAGGGTTGTAACCAGTGTTGGGGAGGTTATTTTGGAAATGTAATAGACTACAGATTGGAAATTACCCTATTTAAAATGTAATAAGTAGTGTACATTTTCAATTATTTTATAAAAGTAACTGATTACATCTGATTACTTTTTGATTACTTTTAAATTTGTAATGGATATTTTCAACTAAATCATTTTCAAGCATTTATATCAAGCAGGTGTGAACTTACAGTAGCTCTGTTTACTGTTTGAATTTCAAAATCTCTCATCACTTGATTTAAGATTATATTCATTTAATTTTAAAGTACAGACATCACAAAACCAGACCTTATAACAAAACATTGTTCAGTTCAGTTATTTACTGTAAATATGCTGTACTCAACAGAAACAAATTATAGAATATAACAGTCATTCATTTTTTATAGTGTAGAGTTGAAAATGTATAGAACTTTCATAGGTAATTTAGGCAATCATTTACTTTAAACATATTTGTAAATTTACAGTTTTCTATTTTCATGCACTGTAACTGAACTTATATTTTATTAAACTCACTTAAAGCTCGAATAGAGGAGGGGGATGCGGGGGATGGCATCCCCCTAATAGAAAAAAATGACAAAAAACATTCCCGTTGTAAAACCACCATCCCCCTTACCCTCCCCTTTAGATTAGCAACTGTGTGTAATGTAAAACGTATCATGCAAATTAAATACTAAAATTCTCTATGATAATTTATGACTTTTAAACAACGACGACTGACCAACCAGAACTCAGAATTGTAATAAGGCGCTATGCACAAGTGCTAAACGTTCATGCAATTTTTAAAATGACTAAGAGAGCAGTTCTTATGCAACTTTTTGCATTATTTAAAAATAAGAGAACAGAATGTATGATATTTAGTTGTTTAATATTATATATGTGACTGCACGGTGCCACAGTGGGTAGCATCATCGCCTCACAGCAAGAAGGTCGCTGGTTCAAGCCTCAGCTGGGTCAGATGGCATATCTTTGTGGAGTTTGCATGTTCTCCCCGTGTTCAGGTGGGTTTTCCCCACAGTCCAAAAACATGTGGTATAGGTGAATTGGGTAAGCTAGTGTATGTGTGTGAATGAGTGTGCATGGACGTTTCTCCGCTGTGTAAAACATATGCTGGATAAGTTGGCAGATCATTTGCTGTGGTGACCCATGATGAATAAAGGGGCTAAGCCGAAAGAAAATGAATGAACTAACGAACAACTGTGAATCACAAAATACAGAAAGTGTTAATGAACAGATATTTTTTGCAGTGTTGTTAGGAATGATGAAAAAGTGACTTCATTCTGGCATCTGTGACCAACAACCAGAACATTTCATTCTTTTTAGTGCACTACTATAAAAACCGAAAGTGACCACACCTCTCATTTAAAGTGAAAAGCAGAAGGAAAGCTGGCATTATTTTCAGTTGAACTCAAACATATTTAAAATAAAAGACAGCATTTTGAAACTAGAAAGGATTGTTATGAGCTGTAAAAAGGGAAGAGACGAAGAGAGGCGATGAGGCTCACTGAGCTGAGAAACACTGTATGATGGGAAACAGTGGTGTATCTCTCATGACCAGTGCTGGACTCTAAACGCAGCAGCAGTTTCACAGACACTGACCACACCATGCTGGATTTTTCTGAGGCCCTGAAGGGAGTGTCTGGCCAGCTGCGCCTCTACAGTATACAAACCTTCTGTCTGACCTTAGGAAGGTTGTGTAAAACGTCAACTGCTTAGAATCAGGGTTTGATTGCTGAGTGTAAGCAATTAAGCTGAAGAATTACAATGTAAAAGTGAGACTTTAATTAAAAGAGTTAAAAAGCAAACAGCAAATCAGAGGAGTGATAGCAGGGTGACAGTTTGCATCTGAATATAAGTGAGCCGTGGTAGGTGCACTTCTCCCTAACATATGGAGACCCGGAAGGGATGTGATGGTGGGGGAAAAAAATGGGATTGGAAAAGAAATGATAGGAAAATATACAGTTAAGTCAGAATTGTTAGCCCCCTTTTAATTTTTTCCCTTTTTTATACATTTCCCAGATGATGTTTAACTGAGCAAGGAAATCTTCACAGTATGTCTGATAATATTTTTTCTTCTGGAGAAAGAGAATTTATTTTATTATTAATTATTTATTTTAATTCAGCTAGAATAAAAACAGTTTTTAATTTTTTAAAAACCATTTTAAGGTCAACATTATTAGCCCCTTTAAGCTATATTTTTTTGGATAGTCTACAGAACAAACCATCGTTGTACAATAACTTGCCTACCCTAACCTGCCTAGTTAACCTAATTAACCTAGTTAAGCCTTTAAATGTCACTTTAAGCTGTATAGAAGTGTCTTGAAAGATATCTAGTAAAATGTTATTTACTGTCATCATGGCAAAGATAAAATAAATCAGTTATTAGAAACAAGTTAATAAAACTATTATGTTTAGAAATGTGTTGAAAAAAATCTCTCTGTTAAACAGAAAATGGGGAAAAAATAAACAGGGGGGCTAATAATTCAGGAGGCTAATAATTCTGACTTCAACTGTAGGTGTAAGCAAGTTTTGAAAATGAATACATCTGCAAATGAAATTCTGATTCCATGTGCTCAAGTAAATAAACTTGCAATTTTGGGACGTAATTCTAAAAAAAATTGGATATTGGACGTTGACTTTTTAAAAAAATATATACTGTAAAAATATTAGAAAAAATGTGATTGAGATTGGTGTACTAGGAAGACAATTGTCTGTTCAAGCAAAATCAGCAGGAATGTTTTCAATATTTTACACGCATATCTTATCCTTTACAATAAAACTCATTTGAGACTCGGTTGAGCATGGAAGATAATTCCTGCCAATTTTAAATAAATCAAGTAAACATTTTAAATTAAACTGAAAACCAGATTAACATTATTGTCACTGTAACAACACATTGTCCCTGTCAAATTGATAAATAAAATGAAGTTGCTGATTTAACATTTCATTTTCACTGCATTTCTGCAAGGGCGACGCAGTGGCACAGTAGTGCTGTCGCCTCACAGCAAGAAGGTCGCTTGTTCGTGGAGTTTGCATGTTCTCCCTGCGTTCACGTGGGTTTCCTCCAAGTGCTCCGGTTTCCCCCACAGTCCAAAGACATGCGGTACAGGTGAAAGGCTAAATTGTCCAAAGTGTATCAGTGTGAATGAATGTGTATAGATGTTTCCCAGAGATGGGTTGTGGCTAGAAGGGTATCCGCTGTGTGAAACATGAATAACATGCGTGAAACATGTGCTGGATAAGTTGGCGGTTCATTCCGCTGTGGCGACCCCGGATTAATAAAGTGACTAAGCCGAAAAGAAAATGAATGAATGAATGCATTTCTGCATAAAGACTGGCAATATTAAAATGAAAAGCCAAACTGAAAAATAAAATGCAAACACAGTTTTAACAAAGCTTGTTATTAATGTTCACGCTATAATAGTGACACAATTCAAATGTAAATTGAAGTTTTCCTTTATTTGACACTTTTATTTCAGTTTTCAATAACATTTTTTACGTTTTTAATGTCAGCCTATGCTAATCAGTGGGAGGGGCTAAAACATGCAGAAAAAATATACTCAGTGTAGTTGCAGAATTATACCAGCTTTCAAATAAATTTGACAACGACAATTTCATTTTGCTTCGAGCTAAAGCAATACTGCATGTACTTTTACACTTTGCCGTTCTCACAAACTCCAACATAGATCCAGTAGTTACACACATTCTTCTTGAGGTTGTACAACGTCTCGAATTTGTTCGGACACTACACACGGACCGGGCCATCCTACTGTAGGTATGACATCCCATTAGAGGCGCTAAAGATGTATCTATTTTTGTATCTAGATGTCTTGCATTTTTCAGTTTGGCATTTAATTTTAAAATTGACACAGAAAATGCAGTGAAAATGAAATTAATGTCAACTTATTTATCGATTTGACAGGGAATTATATAATTTAATTTAGTTTTTGATTTTGGCAGATATTTTGTCAACAGTTTTTATAATGTTAATGTGTTTTTATTATAATTTAAGTGAAGTTTATTTATAAACAAATTTCGAGAGGATCACGTGCTTATAATTTATCATGGCTGGTCTAGCATTAACTAATTACGATCTCCCAACCGTATGATTCCCCATTCACTATAAATAGCCCCAGTTTCAGTTATCTTCGTATGGAAGATAACTGATAAAAGATAACCCTTTCCTCCCCTTTCTCCTCCTTTCCATAGGTCGGGCGGCATGGCAGCCCAGTAATTAGCACTGTTGCCCCACAGCAAGAACACTGCCAGCTCTGGTCCTCGCCCGGCTAGTGGGAGTTTCTGTGTGGAGTTTGTGTGTTCTCCCCGTGTCCGCGTGAGTTTCCCCCGGGTTCTCCGGTTTCCTCCCACCATCCAAAGATATCCATAATTCATAACAGATTAAGCAATTCAGGCACTAGTCTACTCCCTTCCTCCTTAAGTGTTTCCTTAGCAGCCGGGTAGTTAGAACTATAAGCTCAAGCTCCCCTTTCGCTCTATGATCGCGAGGGAGCCATGGGCTCGAGGATCCCTTGAGCTCAGGGCTCTCTCCCGGGACAGTATGCCAAACAAGCTTGTATTAAATCATCAGCTAAGTGTGAACTCTTGAAATGTTTATTCGATTTATTTATAATTGGCAGGAATTGACTTCCAAAGTTGAGCACATGAGATTTCAATAATTTCAATACATTTCCTAATATATCCTAAGAGGACCATTTCTTCCACAGAGCTCTGCAAATATCACAGCAGGATCTACATCATGGGAATACGAAACGATTTGCTTTCCCATGATACCCAAGCAGGAAGTCATTCTTCCACAACAGACAACTCAAATAAAAGCCCACAGAGTTCATTCAATTAAACTGAAGACTCAAACACAACTACAGCACAACAGAGAGCCAGATCCACGCGAGCACAGAAAACAGACCATATACTGCACAAACAGCCCTGCATAAGGAAAAGGAGACACTAATGAAGACATTCACCGCATCACCATCCTGAGCCATCAACAACAAAGGAGAAGCACTGACCTGAGAACAGACTAAAGTCCCAAAAAACCCAAAGATAAATGGTTGTAAACTTGGTGATCAGCAGCACAGAACGTCTTCTGCAATATCAACAGACCTGAGCGCTCCAGATAAAGACTGAAAGCACCTCCCTCCATCTGCGCTACAGAATAGTAGGTTTTCTTCATTCCCTCACACTGAAAGTATGAAGTGAAAGCCTGCGCGAGTCACCCTCCCACCCTTTCCAAACATTCTCCAACTTCCCTATTCCTGCTCCCACATTTCAACAGCACTTCATTTGACCTCAGATCCTCTCCAGGCATCTATGGAACACCGGAATACCAGCAGACGATGTCGCGCTAACTGATACAGCCTGTTCTTCCAGCAGTTTACCACAAGAATGCTTCCTGGTGTTTTTGCGGCAGAAGTCCCCTGTACAAGCACATGGCCTGCATACATACGTGTATGTGTGTGTGTGTGAGCTGACCTCCAGAAGGATCAGAGCAGATATTTGAGGCGGGGTGTGCGTTTGTTGTGTTTTATTGTGAGATGAGGTGGTGGCTGTAAAGCGTTCAGCCTTGGGCAGAAAGGCAGGCTGGTGAAATATGAGTCTGATGAGCAACGACTTGGACTTGCTTGAGTCAGCCAACACACACACACACAGCATCCCTCCTCCGGTCAGATCTCACCCCGGTCAGTAGATTAGCAAGGGTGTGTGCTGATCAATTCAGTCCCAGCAGTGCAGTTCAGCTGTCAGCCTGATGAATTGAAAAACACTCAATTTGTCATTTGACCCTTTAAGCGCCGATGTACTGCAAGTGAAATTGAAGAATGAACCAGTGTGATGTCATTTAGAGCAAAACAAAGTTTGCTTTGAGATCGTTTAAGGACTTTCCGGAAATGTTTGCTTTTGGCAAATAAACACCATTGAACAATTATATCAATTGTTATATAATTATTAA
This sequence comes from Danio aesculapii, assembly GCF_903798145.1. Lineage (NCBI taxonomy): Eukaryota > Metazoa > Chordata > Actinopteri > Cypriniformes > Danionidae > Danio > Danio aesculapii. The sequence goes on along the minus strand of NC_079444.1, from coordinate 14,935,347 downwards.
ATCTGCCTACTTTTTAATGTTTTAAAAATCATTACCAGTTAATGTCATCTTTTTTGTCAATCAAGATCAGGCATAAGTAAAAAAAACGAAGAGCTGCATAATAGAAGAACCCTAAAGCTGCGCAATTAAGAAAATCTAATATGTTAATATTAACGGGACCCAATGGTTCGGGCTTGATTTCTATAATTTTAGACTGGGTATATTCCCTGATATATTCCCAGAACTCGACCCACCGCCCAGCCCTAAATTAAACCGTCACGCAAATGTAAAGGTAACGATGATTAAAGTTTTAATAACCAGCTCGAGTGTGCCTCATCTCCACGACCCGTACTGTATCGCACAACTTTTAAGGTGTTTCGCAATTCTTTGTTTATTTTTAATAGATATGATTAGTGGATCAATAGATGAATAGTAGTCAGTCTAATTCAAAGCAGAAGCTGTTTTTTTGCCATGTCCTGTCAGTTTAATTTGTTACAGAAAAGGCCCAAATACTCTGCAGTTCTAAAGAATAACTGATGTAAAGAATTCAGGAGCTTTGAACATTTTGAACCTTTTTTTAATATTAAAATATTTATTATTATACTTAATACTATAATTAAATATATACATTTAAAATGTTAAAATTTTTAATAACAGGATCTAAAAAAAGAGAATAATAGAAGGCAAAAAAAGTTTTGCTAATAAATAAAGCATTTTCTCTAGACAATCAGTTTAGGTCTTCAAAAAATGTTTGGAGAAGGAGGTGGGCCTTAAAGTGAAAAGGTTGAGAACCCCTGGCCTATACGAAGGTAAGTGGTCAGTTGGTAAGGATGAAAAGGAGCACCATCATACCGCCCCGTAGCATTCGTTTTAAAGACGAAATGCAGCCATATGTTCCTCTGGGTACATAATTTGCGATCTCCAGAAATGTACATAGGGTTACATTTTCAGAATGAGCCTATGCTAGAAATAGTAAGTGATGGGAATAAATAACCAGCATTTTCACCACTCTCAATAACACGGCTAAAGTGAGACCCTTGAGCAAGACCCTAACTGTCCCCGGATGCCACAGCAATGGCTACCCACTGCTCCAGGCATGTGTGTGTGTGTGTGTGTGTGTGTGTGTGTGTGTGTGTGTGTTCATATACACTTAGATGTTGAACAAATTCCAAGTATGGGTGACTTGTCGTTTTTCAGGAAATGTCTCATCTTTCACTTTCATATTATTATTATTATTGTTACATATATCCAATCAAAAGTAACCAAAACAAAATAAATTAGATTTGAGACAAATATAAAAATGTGAATACTAATAGTAGTAGAAGAGGATCTCAGAGTGGATGCAGGAGTATTCATTTGAAGATCAGACAGATATGAAGGAGAAAGAAGTACGATTCTGAAGTTGATACGATAATTGACTGGGAGCCAGATTCTAAAAAAAAACTTGGGGGCTTCTAGACATAGAATAACCCACTCCCCCATTATGTGATTACTAATGTAATTTATGTGATTGCTAATGCTTTTTGAGTATTTTAGAACAACACTATGAAGTGAGTTCAGGGTAATTGATGTAGACAATTTCAATGTGGTGATGTCATTGACCCATGAACATTTCCTGCTTAGCAAACTACCTCATAACTGTAACAACAGGCAATCCAATCATAACTTAATGTTAAAACAGCTATCATAACATTTATCAATATGAGGCTATTTATGGATTCTCAGAAGCTATAGAAATTAAAATGTAAAACGGGAAATACGTTGGGATTATTGTTTTTGTTTACATTCATCAAAATGGTCTATAATGTTGTGGGAAACTGCAATGGCTTAAACTAAAATGCAGCAAGTAATGCTACTGTATAAGTAAAGTACCAGTAAAAGAAAATGAGTGTATCTGATCTTAGGTTTCTGCGCAAATTCAACAGAGGTCATATCCCCAAAAGCAACACACGTGTGCATCAGCTGATTTCAAGATCAAGCACAATAGGAAGCATTGACGTCATTACTGGTGAGACCATGAGAGAGTTCATTTTGGGAGGAGTAAAATTTACATGTGTGGCTTCAACAACAAAAATGCATTTACATTTGTCCAGCTGCAGCTGGAACTGTGGTCAAAAGAATACTGAAATAGCATACTCAAGTAAAAGTACCACTACCTGCCAAATAATGTTGTGTACCATGCCAAAAAGCATGTTTTGTAAATACTACTTAAAAGTATGAGTCAAATATTGTAAATATTGGTGAATATTAAGTATTACATTGTGAATATGCAGTGAAATGTTGACGCGTTTATATGCGGAGTAAAATCTGTGTAACTTAAAGCCTAGTTCACACTACATGACTTTAAACATGGGCAGATTGCTATGCCGTTCACACTACATGACTTACACTACATGTCTTTTAAATCGCTGTAGTGTACACACTATCACGCAACACTACGTAAATGATCCACAAGAGGGGGTCACACACTACATGATCTGATAACAACTCGTTCGCCAACAGCTCAGTCAAGCACAGCCAATGAAATGTTGGGGAGGAGCCAGCCAAAAAAGCTGAACACTTTTGGCTGCTTGTGTGCTGATGAAATCACTGACACTTTCAAGCTTTCAAAATATCGTCAGTCAGCTGATGCATCAGCGGATCAATCGCTCATCTGCAAGGATCAAGTGGATAGATGTGGCTTTAACACTAGAACTACAGAGGTAGTGAGACGGTTTTTAATTTTTGTAATTTAATAACTCTTTAAAATTAAACTAACATATCTAGAACACCCTGACGTTTGCTAAATATCGGTGTATGTCTTTCTAACATTGTTATTTTTTAAATTACAATACAGTAAAGAACTGAGCATTTCTACCTTAAATTACCATATTGGTCAAAATGACTGCATGCATGTCTGCTACTTTTTGCTGTGACTTTAAATATGCGTGCCTTTTTTGCCTAGCAACTTACAGCTAACATAAACATAACTTTCTGATGGCAAAAACATAAATTTACTTCAGATATATATTTCAAAGCAGCATTTTCTGTGTCACGAAATAGCTCCTGTTTTAAAGTGAAAAGCGAGGCCCAGACCTTTGCCTGTTCTAGTATCTTAACTACATATTTATAGGCTGTAATACCAAAAAGACAATATTTTTAGGATAACGGTGTCATAAAATATGATGACAGACATTCAAACCTTAATTTTAATATCTCAACAGAAGCTCTGAATGTAAATATGACATGACAATATGATGTCTTATATGAGAACGGTCAGAATGAAAACTTTGGTAGTTCTAACAGTAACAGAATTCTAGTTCCACTGTTAATATAGCCTATTCTCATGTCCGTGATAACACAAAATGAAGTGAGTGCATCGATCTGTCGGCAAGCTCGTTAACTTCCAAATCAGGCTTAAAAACCTGTAGCGTGAACTAGGCTTAAGTAGCAAACATCTTGCTATGCCGGTATGTTAATGTCTGGTTATGCACTTTGAACCCTGACAAACAAGTTATGAGTGTCCAGCAGCTGGTGCCACAAACCAAGTTCATGAAGCAATGATAGAATACATGCAATTTGTGCAGGTTTTTGAAAACGTAACATTCTGTAGTGCATTAGTTATTGTTTCAGGTCATTATATAGTAGCCATCCTTCATCTTTTTATCAATGACATGAAGTTAAATCCCTAGGACACACCAAACCGAAAAGCTGCCTGTGAATGGCATCGGACTGAAACGAGAACATGCGTTCTGTGCCTGCATACGAAGACATGTCTTTCGACACCCAGAGGCGGCAATAGTCTGTTTTCTCATCCCACAAAGGGTAACCAGAACTTGCAATGTGCACATGAAAACCATAAACAAAGCAGCTTTAATACCATTACAACAGATATTGTCACTCACCATGGAAGGATTCCTTTGTGCAAGTAATCTGATAGATATTAGAAGATAATATAATCCATATTGTTTGCAAATATTTGAGAAATAAAGAGAAATTACAGACAGCTTCACTTGTTTACTTGTTTGTCACCTAATTTTTTGATCTTCCACTCTGTTTGATTACTGAACAGTCAATAAGAGTGCTCTCGACAGCAGATGGCTGACGTGATTCTACATGCTGAAGCCAACTTGCTTCGACATGAACCTAAAGAGAGTTGACTTATGGAACGCACTAAACAAACTGAGGCTCAACAACAACCCGATGTCTGACCGTTGGCTTGGTGTGTCCCAGCCTCTTAGTTGATGCATCTGACAATTTAGCTTCTCAAACACTTGTTAATGCTTCATACAGTTTGCTGCATTCATAAAGCATCCATGTCCTTGAGTCAGTCTGTCTGATGTGATTATTCTATGCATGATTTGATTGGATGGGGATCATGGGACTGATTATTCAACTTAGCCAATCACCACATACAAAAAAAAAGTAGTGACTGCATACTAAAGGAAAACAGTGAAGTAAAATTATTGTTACAGCACTAAAGATGTACTCAAGTAAAAGTACTTGTATATGAAGAGTTCAAATGCAAAACGCTCTAAATCCATCAGACCTCTTTTCTTGTAAATTAGCATTTTCTATCAGTCTCCTCTTATTAGGTTCAACAGTGTCATTTAATAGATAATGAAAAGGTTATTAGCTAGTAAATAAAATAACTTTTTCCACTTCAGACAATTCTTTGGTTTTTAACAAGGTAGATTTTCTTTTGCGTCAAAACCAGCTAAATCCACTTATGCTTTTAACAGACCAAAACTTTGAGAAACATCAATATTTGTGCAATGTGCATTTATATAAAAGCTTATCAGACATATTAGTATAACATAATATAAATAATGTATAGTTTTATACATTATATTTATCTTTAAAAAATAGTTTACATTAGCAAATAAAACACAAGGTAGGCTATTTTCTCTCAGACACTTTTAGAAGCTGTCATTCATTCATTCTCACCATACTCAAGATCTTGATCATCTCTTTTACGTCTCATCTATTTATATCATGTCATAGCATCCATGTGAAAAGAACAGCATTTCGTTTAACTTTTGTCTTTCATGAAATGGAGTTGCCATTTAATATATAGAAAATCGCACTCAAAGTAGCATCGCTGCACAAAAAAAACATTATGAATGCATGTTACACTTTTGACTGTAGGTACAATGTTTTCTTTTTCTTATAATGCACAGAGTTTTGAGGTAAGGGACGTTTTCATTTGCCTTTCAGTGACAGTCGGGCAGGCTCATGCAGTACATCGAACTCCGTCTTTCAAAATCAAAATCGAAATCGGAATAAAACAAAGTTCCTCAAAAAAGCCGACGTATCAGATCGCCGCTACATTAAAAACATATGAATCGATTCGCACCTTCTGATTGGTTCTCGGGACATAGCGGCTTTTGCAGTCAAAGGCAGGTGGCGTTTATAGGCTTTTGCCAACAAACTGTTATTTCTTAATGCGCTGACGCTGGGATTTAGATGATTTGAAGCAAAATGATTGGTTGAACGTACTAAGTGCCTAAAGCATTCACTTAATGTCATTCTCTCATTTTTGGCGGAAGTGGGTTTTTTTAGCGGCTTTTGCATCTGAACTCTTCATATATATATATTTAACTACAATTCCTGAGAAAAGCTATTCAATTACAGTAATTGGAGTATTTGTATCTCATTACTTTAAACCACTGATCTAGATGAGTCGCATATGTCCATGAAATGTTCTGAGCATTCATATTGCATTTCAGACAATAAGCATCATGTATACTGTAATTAGGATAATTAACTCGTTACTAGGCCTGCATGATTAATTGTTTCTAAACCAAAATCGCGATATGCAATTTTCAAACCTCAAAAGCTGTGACCAAATATGGTAACAAACATATCATTTTCTACAGTTCTCTGATAGTTCATTACCACATTACCCTGAACAATGTAAAACATGTAACAATCCAAATGTGAAGCTTTTCTTGCTGACATTTTGGCTTTAGAATTATTCGTGTTCTTTGCATTTTAAATGGCAGAAAACATTTGCTGTCATAGTTTCAAACTTTATTTAGATTATCGTCAATGTTTTACAGATGTTAAATTGTTTACAGAGTGCTTGGATTTCTAAAAGTTTAAGATTTTCATTCATTCATTCATTCATTCATTCATATTTCTTTGGCTTAGTCTCTTATTTATCAGGAGTCGCCACAGCGGAATGAACCACCAACTATTCTGGCATATGTTTTATGCAGCAGATGCCTTTCCAGCTGCAACCCAGTACTGGGAAACACCCATACACACACACTTCTACACTACGGCCAATTTACCTTCAATTTACCTACATCGCATGTCTTTGGACTGTGGGGGAAACCGGAGCACCAGATCCCAGCTGAGACTCGAACAAGTCAAGTTTTTGTTACCCCACACCTTCCTGCTGTGAGGTAACAGTGCTAACCACTGAGTCACCATGCCGCCTACAGTTTAAGATTTTATATATAATTAATTTAATTTAAGATACTGTAGTTACTTTCTTATTTTGTCATGACAATGGACTACTTTATTTTAAAAATGTCAACAATGTTTAAGAGGTTTTAAATAAACAGTAGCATAGTGTAGCGTACTTTGTGATTATGCTTGGTCTTGCTTTGGCTCTGTTAAAACCACCACATCAAGCCTGTAGCCTTTTAATGAAATAGTAGTGTAACGGAAACCAGCTAGCAAAGTGCTATGCAGGTAAACCACTCTCCTCTGACCTCAAAAGGTGCTCTAGTGACTGATGCTAGAGGCCATGGCCATTAGCCTCTTTGTTAGAGCAACCGACTCCCATGCGAAGATTTGCCGGTTCAATCCCAGCTCACAATGGGATGGATACAGTAGGACCAGTGGATTACACGTGGGGGCTCATCCGGGATGGGAGTGAGGTTTAGGGGGGTGAGTGTAACAGAGACCAGCTAGCAAAGTGCTATGAAGGTAAACCTCACTCCTCTGACCTCTAAAAGGTGACTGATGCTAGAGGCCATGGCCATTAGCCTCCTTGTTAGAGCAACCGACTCCCATGCGAAGATTCGCCGGTTCAATCCCAGCTCACAATGGGATGGATAAAGTAGGACCAGTGGGTTACACGTGGGGGCTCATCCGGGATGGGAGTGAGGTTTAGGAGGGTGAGTGTAACAGAGACCAGCTAGCAAAGTGCTATGAAGGTAAACCTCACTCCTCTGACCTCAAAAGGTGCTCTAGTGACTGACACTAGAGGCCAATGTATTTAGCCCCCTTGTTAGAGCAACCGACTCCCATGAGAAGAATCGCCGGTTCAATCCCAGCTCAGAATGGGATGGGTGCAGTAGGACTGGTGGGTTACAGTGGTAAATAACATTTTAAATCGCAAATCACAATGAAAACAATAAAATAAAATCTCAATTAAGAAATATCACAATTAGGATTTTTTTCCCTCCAAATCGTGTAGCCCTTAATGTTACAATCTGTTCCACTTTATACATGTCAAGATGAAAAACAGCACCAACTTATATCAGCGTGAAATAACTCACAGACATCTGATAATGAAGAAAAGCAAGCCAAAGGCAAATGGGGTGAGCGGAGACATGAAAGGTCTTAAATGAAACGGGTCTGTGTGCGGGACAGTAGGCAGACAGACGCCTGGCACACGGCCGCTGGTGCTGACTCACACCTCCAGCACTGGCAGAAACCCAGAGCAGTGCTGAGTGCCACTTCCTCTAGAACAGCTGAGAGCCTGCGATGCCCAGCAGAGACACCCCATCACAGGACAGCAGCACCTGCCACACACACTGCTTAACTCCAAGTGTGTGACCATGTGGAAGTAAAGGGTGACACCTTACAGAGCAGTACTGAACACTGCTTTAATCAGCATTGCTGAGAAAAAAATTATGTCACAAGTAGGCATGAGCCGGTATAAGATTCTGATGGTGTGATAACCTTGGATAAAAAATAACAAGGTTTCACGATATCACAGCATTGTGATTACTGCTCTAAAATATGTCCTTTTTAAATGTCTGGGTTAAAAAACATTACTTTTATTCCCATTGAACACAGTAAATATTTTATTTTAGGAAACATTTGAAATATTTTGGAACAGTAAACATGTCAGGTAAATAATTCAAATTAATCACCGACTTCAACTGTCTTCATTCATTTTAAAAACATGATTTATTTATGACTTAAAAAGGCATCTTTATTTTTCTTTGGATATAAAGTAGCCCAGTGGGCACACAACCTCATAAGACATTTATATTAGATTAGATTTAGGTCATGACGTCAGGTGACCAAAATTCAATGTCTAGCTAGTGTCTAAGGACGTCCAATAATGACATCAAACAATGTTGATATATGGTGGATTTTAGGTTGTGTTGGAAAGTGACCAAAATCCAATGTCGAGCCAACGTCTTAAACCAACATCAAATACTGACAATTATTCATCAAGTATGACAACCAAAATCCAACGTTTGATAGACGTCATAGTGGTAATGTCCACACAACGTCAAGCTGTAACATCATTAGACGATAATATTTGGTTGACTTTAGGTTGTGTTGGAAAGTGACCAAAATCCAATGTTGAGCCAACATCTTAAACCAACGTCATATTGACATCAAATACTGACATTTGTTCATCAGGTATGACAACCCAAATCCAACATCTGACAGACGTCATATTGGTAACGTCCACACAATTTCAAGCTATAACATCATTAGATGTTAATATTTGGTTGATTTTAGGTTGGATGTGGGACATTGACGTCAATCCGATTTTCATTTCCAAACAAAATGCTGCGCCCCCACAACGTTGGGGTACAACCTTAATCGGACGCCATGTTAACGTCCTGTGCCTGCTGGAAAGGCACTGCACTGTTCAGTTCCATAGCATGCTTGGATGTTGGTGTATAACACATTTGTTATTCAGATGCTTGCTTAATTGTGGGTTGACCAGTAGCATTTGCAGCATCTTGCAGTAAAAAACTAATAAGAAAGTTGTTAAAAAAACATAAAAAAACAGTACATATACCATAGGAACAGTATAACAGAAAATGTTAGCGTTTTTAAAACCTTGACTTTTCCAAACTGCAATAAACCTTGAAACTGGTTATCGTCCCATGCCTGCATGCAAGTGTTGATGAATAGAAATGACGTACTGAAGCAATTTTCCTCCAAACAGCCTCATTACACAAATGCACTATTACTTATTCAGAGTAAATACTCATTGACATTGACTGCATATTTGTGCATTTAGAGATCTCAGTGAAACACTGCAGTCTATAAAGTCCTGATGGAAGTCTAAACAGTCGCTCGTACACAACAATACATTACTGATTAATGAGATTGCTTGTAAGCACAACATAATTAGTAAAAAAAAAAAAAAGTTTATTTAAATGGGTCCTATTATGCTATTAGCCTTGATCCTGTTTGGGAAGTGCAGCAAGTTCCATCTCTTCTACTGAGGCTGATGTTCAACCAGAGAAAGATGAATACAATACTTGTAAAAGATCAACACTTGCACTCATTGAAAACACTTAGGGCTCTATTTTGACGATCCATACGCAAAGTGCAAAGCGCAGGACGCAAAAGCATTAAGGGCTAATATTAATTTTGCTAATATAAGGACGGAAACATTTGGTTTGCGCCGTGGCGATGGTCTAAAAGGGCTGAGCTTATTTTCTTAATGAGTTATAGGTGTGTTTTGAGAATAAACCAATCAGAGTCTCATCTCCCATTCCCTTTAAGAGTCAGTTGCGTCGCGCCATAGCGCATTTGCTATTTACATGATGGACTTTGTAAGTGGAAAAACTGAACCCTTTACCAGAGAGAAAACAGTTAAACAGAGCATCTACAGCGTGAGAATGAGAGATGAGCCTCCTCATTATTTACTTTCGCTTTCACTCTTGTGGATAGGGAAACTTCTTGTACGCACAGACATCCATTAGCCTATAAATAATTAATTTCGTTTGTTAAGCGCAAAGATTTGTTTCAAAACTATTTCTAAATTCAGTTCTAATTCCCAGCAAACGAATAAATGAACAATAATAACGAAGTGAGGTCAAACAACCCAAATATTATTATATCCAAGAGTTATATCCAAATACACATGCTATGCCCCATATGGTCTAAAACCTGACAGGTGGGCAAATCTAAGCTTGTTTTTAATAAAAAAAAAATATAAATATGCATATAATAAATAATACTGCTAATAATAATAACATTATACAAATGTAAATTGTTATGAATAAACTGAAAAAGCCCCCCGAGATGAAGAAGGCATGAAAGTATGGTTTTTATATTTATGTAGTCTAGAAAATAATGTTTTGTAATATTTTAATCCTTTATATTTATATACTTAATATTTAAATTATTTTTCATTTGTAAAGATATTTGCGTATTGCTGTACATCCTGTCTGTATTAAGCAATGTGTAAGCGAGGCACATAACTAACTCGCTCTGCACTGGACTTTAGACCGGCTTTGTTCTGGTCTATAGAACAGTCTATTAAAGTTTTTCAAAATAGCAACGCATCAGCAATGCACCTCAACACACCTCCTTTTTAGATCAGAACGCCTATGGGCGCACATATGAGCGCAAATGCATTTGCTATTTAAACAGCGTGGTGCAAAACGTCAAAACGACTCTTGCGCCAAGCTGAAACTAGCAAAAAAACTATTGCGTCACACCTTTCGCCGGGTGTATGATAGGGCCCTTAGTTTTCAATGATTTAATGTTTGTTTTCAAACATCAATTTAAATCTGATGATGTGCGTTATTCACAACAAATACAGTTTAGATAACTGGAACATTTACTTTATTCCTCTCCCAGTTAAACAGCCACTCACTTTCATGTATTTTGGCATGAGTTTTTTGTTTTGTATATAGGGATTGGTACAGAAACGCTGTACTTTATCGGTATCGGTGCTACATTATAAATGACCGAAGTATCGATAAGCTCTGATGTTAATGGTTCTGCTATCGGTACTGGAGAATTATTGCTGAATAAGCATTACTTACAGTAGCATAATTTAACTAACCAACCTTTTCTAATTTGCGATATTTTATAATCGTCTGCACAGCTGGCAATCTCTCATGAGAAATGCTCGTGTTTCCTGCGAGCGCGTCAAGTATAAAAGCCTTCACAGCCTATGAGGTATGAGCCTTCACTTCTCGGTTGTGCGCACGCACTCATCGGAGGCTCACGCTAAGAGCGCACACACATAGCTCTTGCCACAGACACAGCTCGTAAGCTTGCAGAGTAGCGGAGAGAACCAAACGGGTTACATTTCCCGAGTGGACACCGACAATGCCTGTTGCATCAAACGCATCTCTCAAAAGTGCAATAACTGCAGAAAAACAAATGAAAAGTTTTCGACTGCCTAGCTAAAAGGTACATCATCCACATCTTTATGCTAGGAGTCAATCACATAATGTCTCTGTAAGTTAGTATAATATTACTTAAATAAACACACACATTTGGTTACAATGAAAACAGTATTTTTATGCAGTAGTCTAAATAAATCTAAACATTAAAAATGCTTTTACATTACTGTATTTACAAATAAACCCTATGAATAGCCTAATAATATGCTTATTAAGAAATGATAAAAAAATTGTGATTCATTTATGTGAATGTATTAATGAAAATTCTTAAACATTATCAGATTTTTTTAACTGCATTTTGCAACTCAAAGAGGGTATTTTCAACTGCAGGGAGCACAATAAACCAAGTAAGATCCCGACTTCTGCCAGAAAATGCAAACATATTGATTTTTCTCCAGAAGAATGGTAAAAAACTGAGAGTCATTTTCCTTCAAACCATTGTACATTTTTTTACAGGAAATTTTTATTTAATTGTTTTACAATTATTGTTTTTTTTTTCATTAAAAATGTAATAATAAAATAAATGTTGTTTTTCATTAAAAAAACAAAAAGTACCAATAAGAGAACCGTTAAAGTACCGAACTGATAAGGGGTATCGATAAAAGTAGTAATACTGTAAAAACCTTAACGATATATACAGTTGCTCTAATCTCTCCACTGCAGCACAGAATAACTTTGTAGCACTCATCAGCCCAAATAGATCAACTAATATGATCATTAAGATGTTTAAACTACGTAATGATTGTTCATACACATTTTTGAGAATCTGTATATCAAATATTTTATATTTCAATGCTTGTAGCCCGAACAAGCCATTTACCATAGTTCTTAAACAGAATAATAATAATAAGAAGAAGAAGAAATATGTCCCTTTGGAGTGCATTTTGAAATTTGTAACCTTTTAGATTTTTTGCCCAAACATACACACTACACACTGACCGACACTGCTCGATTTTCCCCCCTAGCCTTTCAAACAAGTAAAAAGCACAATAGGCCCCTTTTAAATGTCAGTTTTTCTTTTTAAAGTTATTATTTGCTATTTGTTTAGGAGAAAAAGAAGCTTGAAGTATTGCAACAATATATGATTGGAGAGCAGCCCTTCAGTGTTTGTGTTGGATATCTGACATCACTGGACAATCATTCAGAGATTTTCAAGTCAAAGAATGCGAAGCCACAGAGCCACACCTACCTGTTACATAATCACTACAGACCAATGCTTAGGACAATCCCTTTAAACAGGTCATGAACTGCCTATTTATTAGTTTCTATTCATTCCACATAACAAGATTTTTAAAAACCAAGATTCAGGTATAAAATTGCATAAATACTCACTACATATCAAATTAGGCCTGCAACTAACGATTATTTTAATAATCTATTAATCTGTAGATAATCTGCTGGATAAAAAAAAGCATTCATTTCCAACGCTTTATTTAAAAACAGAACTAAAATCTTCAGAAAGTGCTCAAACATGTTGTCCTTGAACATCCCTCAGCTGTTATAATAAAATAAAAAAAACTTAGTAGTTATGTCCTGTTTTCAATCCAAATATCTAAAAAAAAATCTTAAAGATACATACTAGACACATGAAAAAGCATGAGAAATTATGTCTTGTTTTCTGAAAAAAAAACACCTCAAAATAAAGTGATCGCTAAAGTGACAAGCTAAATTATTTGCCAATGGGGTAAGACAAATAATCTTAATGATATAATCTCAAACAGAAGTTAAGCATCACTTTCTCATGCCATTTTTCTTGTCTAGTCTTGATTTAAGATTTTTTTTAGATATTTGAACTGGAAACGAGACGAAATTACTAAATAAGAAAAGCTTTTTTGCAGTGCAGCTATACATGACAACAGATTGAAAAATGATCCAAAAAAGGCAAGAGAATAAAAACGTGTCTTTAGTCTTGCAATGCAAAGTGCAAAGTAGCTATAACACCACTGCTTTATTACTGTTATTAACCCTTTTACTGGTGAGTTTTAGAGACTCTATCTGGCCCCGGGAGTGAGTTTTGTTAGACAATCATTATTTTAGAACATTCACACTTACTGTTTTCGTGGCCACACATCATGTTTGTCACCTGACACACTGCAGCCACAAGAGCACTGTATGACAGATGTATCCCTTTTATTATGCGTTTCCATTTTAATACAAAACATTCACACGCTTGCTCATCATGTCATCAACTACCTGATATTCCAATTCACAAAACGTGTGAGTGTTTTTGTAGTTTAAAAGACGTATAAATGATCTTGATCGTGATCTATAACATGAGATAAACATCATGTTTATTTGCGGTAGCGCGCATGCCTCATTCATAAAAGCAAAACATGCAGGATTCAGCACGTAAAGTCATGAGTTACTCCCCAAATGCATCGGCAAATAATATTTGAATGGATTGTTAGACTTCCATAGAGTTTCCTGTGCTTTAAAAACTCTAAATTTTGTTTTACTAGTATTAGTAATATTGTTTTACTAGTACTTGTGTGTATTTACATGCCCAAAACATAAAATAAGCATTGGGTGGTTAAAAACACTGCATAATTGTGATAATATGACATGTCTTTCTCTGCCTCAGCGCTAGCCAACGCACGAAAGTTCAGTTTGAATTTTTCACGTCATGCTTGTCAAGCTGGATAACAAGTAAACACCAGCACCAGGGACATTACGGTCTTCACTTCAAAGTGAAACAAAAGTAGGATTCTGTAGTGATTTACCCTGCTGTTGCTCCCTTCATCCTCATCAAAGATCCAACATGTTTGTGTTTCAGCTGCTGGATCATTGCCGTGGTGCTCCAGTCATCACTTTTGCATATTTGGCTGTTAACACACTTTTATTGTTTATTTAGTGTGAAATGCTCCCACGCCTTGGATGACTAGGGTCGCACAGATTTCTCTGCCTTCGCCATGTATCTTTCCTCTACAATGTTATCTCCGCTTGTTATATTTTGCTTATTACTAAACGTATTAAAATCTAAGTGAATTATAAAAGAGTAAACTTTTCTATAATCGTTGTAGTGCTGTGTGTTATTTGTTTAACCCTTTATGGTTACATGCTGACTGACTGACTGACTAACTGACAGGGTTGCATGATGCGTGAGGCCAGCAAACACCACGTAGCCCCCTGATTTTTACCAGGTTTTCAGATTTTACCACATTCTCACCCTGTTATTTCCTTGTTTATTTTATTTTTTGGCTTTTGCTTTTGTCTTACCTGCTTTCTAGAAACCTTCTTTACCGGACGTGAACCCTGTCATCGCGGTCAACTGCGCTCTGCATCTCAAGTCCGCCGACGTACGTGTCGAGCAAACTGGACAAACTGGTAACAGTTTGCCGTCCATACGGAGCTAAGCGGTCAGCTGGTAAGCGAGAAAAGGAACAGCATCATACCACCCCATATCGTTCGTTTTAAAGATTAAATGCAGCCATACGTATCTCTGGCCTCATAATTCGCGATCTCCAGTGACGTATATAGGGCTACGTTTTCAGAATGAACTTATATTGGCAAATGGTGAGGAAATTGTAATTTATGAGTGATCTTTCCCTTTAATATCTTAATTGTTGTTGGTTTTTTTGTCCTAAGTAAAGTTTAGCAAATGTAAGCACACATTGACAGCAAAACAAACAATTTCCTGTCTGTTTTATTCACTTCAATAAATAATTCATTCACCAGCCTTTGCGCGCACAATACGCAGCTGATTCAGTTGTTGCCTTGCGAAATAAAAAGCGCATCACACTTCTTTTTTCTTTTCCTGCCAACAAAAAAGGCAGTGTGATGCACTTCACGTTTTTGGAACGTAAAAGTGCGTTCAGTTTCAGTCCCTACTAATGATGTCAATGGCTATTTTTTTTCCAACAGTCTTGTTTTCTGTTCAACAGAAGAAAGAAATTTATAAAACTTTACCGCGGTTTGGAAAAGTCATACTGTTCCTAAGGTATGTGTAAGATTTTTTTTATTTACATTTTTTTAGGACATCTCCAGCATAAAAGAAAGCTCCAAAATATTTGAAATATTTCTTAAAATAAAATATTTTGTGTTCAAAGGGGAAAAAGTTTTAGTTTTACCCAGACATTTAATAAGAATATAATTTAGAGCAACAATCATTTACCATGAAACCGTGATACTTTTATCCAAGGTTATCATACCATTAGGATCTTATATCAGCTCATGCCTAGTATATCTCAAATTTCTCTCTCGAGTGCCATTCGCACCTGCTCTTCTCACGTAAATCCACCAGAGGCTGCTGTCGACTGACTAACTGACCAACCGACCAATTCCCCCACCCTCCCCCCTTCCCTAAACCCAACCGATAATATTTTAAAAACCACCAATTGACCCGCCCACCCCTGATTTTTACCAGGTTTTACCACATTCTTACTTGGCCTTTGCTTTTGTCTTACTTGCTTTCTTGAACCGTTCTTCATCGGACTCGAACCCTGTCATCGCAGTCTACTCTGTTCCGCCGACGCAGGCGTCAAGCTAACTGAACAAACTGGTAAAAGCGGAAAAGCCGTCCATATGGCGCTAAGCAGTCAGTTGGTAAGTGAGAAAAGGAATGGCATCACCCCACCACATATCGTTCGTTTTAAAGACGAGCATTCAACAGCATTTACATTTACCGTGCTTCATTAATTAATTTAACCGAAACCGTGAAAACAGTTTAATGGATTGTTTTGGCGCTGAAGCCTATACTATAGCGGACTTGTTTTAAAGTGCTTCACCTCAGATTTTATTCGTTCTTCTTGACAATTAGAATTAAGTTACACATAATACATAACGAAATTTGTTGCAAAAAGATACATTTTCAAAGAAAAATAATAAAGTGTATATATTTTTAGTTCGTGCCCATCTTTAACAACTGCGCGTGGTTGATGCTTCGCTCCGTAGAAAATAAAGATTTAATTAATGATCCACTAGGGTTGTAAACCTCTGTCATATATTTGCTGCATTTTAAATATGTCATTATTTTAAAGATTTTGTCTTGAGCATCTGATTTCTCCTTGGTGATTATGTCCTTCATAAAGGCTGGTTATTTTACCGTCGATGAGGGACAATAGTGGTATTACAGATTTCAAAGAAAATATCTTAATATTAAAAAGAAAACATAAGCTTGACAACAGAAGTTCTTCTCAATGTCGTAACAAATGCCTTTAAATAATGCAGCTTGTAGTTTACAGCAAGCATCGAGTGTTCATTGAGATGTGTTTGAGATTGTGTTGTCAGTCATATCTTCTGTCTTTTTGGGTTTTTTTTTCTCGGAAGGCACGGCTTTCAAAAATGATGACATGAAACTCTGCTGGGTAGTTGCGCTGGTTTACCAACACTTGTTTGGTTCTGTAATTTATTAGCATCTTCATAAGAGTGGTATTGTTTTAAATGATGAAACCGGTTTGTGGTGTTGCCTGTGATGACACAAGTTGACTGCAGTTTGCTCTGTCACGTTGCTCTGTTTTCTGTCGGATTGCAAAAAAACTAAGTAGCTCCAGACTACTAAAGTCTAGTGACGATTCTTGTCAACAATGTCTGTGACTGACATTTTTTACCTTATTTTTTTCTTACTCCTTCAAGTGCAACTAACAATGTATGGCCGTAAACTTGTACTGCGTGCGACACCCGGAAGGGCAGGCTGCAAAATGCCTGCGCAGCATTACGCATAATGCGTAAATATTATCGAACAGTCATTATCATTTTAGCGAAAAAATATATATTGTGATAATTATCGTTATCGAATTATCAACCAGCCCTAGGGCTACATTTTCAGAATGAGCCTATACTGGAAAAGGGTGAGGAAATTGTCATTTTTGAGTGATCTATCCCTTTAAATATCTAAATTGTTGTTGGGTTTTTTTGTCGTAAAAAAGTTTAGCAAATGTAAGCGTGCATTGACCGCAAAACAAACAATTTCCTGTCTGTTTTATTCCTTTCAATAAATAATTCAACAACCAGCCTTTGCTCTCAAGACACAATTGTTCATTACTTCTTAAAGTCACACAGGCGTCGCTAAAGGTTTGTACAAATAAGTATACATCAACGATCTCAAGATTAGTATAATGCCAACTTTATGTGATCTGTGTTTACAGTTAATTATTTATCATGACTTATGATGAGCTTCAAGATCAGCCTACTGGAATCAAGAGGGAGGGGAGAACCACACAAAGACCTTTCAGCAGTAGAGGACATTCACAAGCGCTGCTGCTGAAACGTCACTGCAGTCTCACGCACACACACACACAAACTAGCAGCAGCTACCCGGAATCCTCACAGCGTTGGAGAAGCGTGTCATGCATGCCGAAGGTCAAGACTTACTGGACGGACTGGCGCTCGCCATCGGACAGGCCCGGCTGGGAGAAGCAGCCAGACACTACGGAGCCCATGAGAGTCGCTGCCGGTGCGCGTGGACCAACTCCTGATGTGTCCTAGCGTCCGGCCAGATGCTTCGGTCTGACCTACATGGAGACGGTGTGTGTGCGCTTTCCTGCGGGCTGCTAGGACGCGCCGCTCTGTTTGTGCTTATTCATTATTGTAGCGAGTCTCATCACTACAGCCGGCGCCTCACTCCATCTGCGGGTCGGCCGGGAGGACGGATGGAGGGGGTGGGCCGAACGCAAGCATGGGTGTGTGCGTGTGTGTGTGTGTGAATGGAGCAATAGAGCGATGTGCTTTATTTACATCCATCATGCTCTAGGGCACGAGGCTGCAGCCTGCGGTTTGAGCTATAAATAACAGCAGGGCTGATGGTGCTGATGAGGAGGAGGAAACGTAGCATGGTTTCTGATGGGTGAGACGCATGTTTACTCATCTCTATTGTTGTTTCGATGGCTGCAACAGATGATATTATAAGCACCGATTTCTCAAATTATGCACACGAGAGGTTGAACGGAAATCTGCAGGCTTGCTAAGCTGCATTTGCTCCATAAAATACATGAGCTGCCTGGATTCTCTGCGCTTTAAACTCAGCTGATCTCGGTCACATTGCTCTGAGTGCTTAATCTTGTTCTTTGCGCACACAGTTTGCTTATTTACAGGAATCACAACCGTTTCTGATTCGATCTTAATCCACAAATAGAAGCAAACAGAGCATACTGTGTCTAATGCAGTGACATCACTGTTTATCAGAATTTTCTTCTTTAAAAAAACACATGAGAGGAATGTGTCTCGACACTCTGACTTGAGTCATTCTGACATCAGTTTTTCTCTGCACACTGCAATTCTGCATTCTCACAGTAGTGAACAGCATATCAGCAAAAAAGTTGGTAACACTTTATAATAACTACACACTATAAATCATCTATTGAGCATTAGCAAATAGTTAATTCCTTACCTGTTAAGCATTACCTCTATATTAATAGACATTAGTGAGCAGTTTATAACTGCAGCCACAAACGCTGGATTCTTGAATTATAAACACATTTATAATGTGCTTAATAATTGTATTTTCATACTTTCTTACTTATTAATTGTTCATTCCTAAATTCAGTATCGCATTATTTACAAACCATTTGTTTTTAAGCGTAGTTGGTGGTTTTTTAGAATCATTTAGAATGAGTTAGTAAACAATTAATAAACTATTCAAATTAACATTCATATTAGGCTTGGGGGTATCCAAATTTTGATACCGTCAAACCTCCTCCCTATTTTACCTCGGTATCCGGTATTACCGTGCATAATAAATAAAATATGATGTCAGGCTCAGACAGCGTCACCAAACTGTTGGCTTGTGCCTAAACCATTCAGAAACTGAATACCGTTTATGTGACCTTGGGTTCGCGGTAACTTGTTAGTTGCACAATTTGCAAATTGTCTTGTTCGTATTAGAGATCTGCGTGGGACTACATTTTTGGGGGGAGGGCGTGAACAAAACCAAAAACAACCCAGCTAGATGATACAGAGTCCAGACAGTCTATATAACAAGCTGTCTGTATAAACACACACACACACATAGACACACAGCACCACGCTCGCTCTCATTCACAAACACACACACACACACAAACACACACAAACACACACAGACAGCACCAAGCCTGCGACAAACAGCATCACGCTCGCTCTCTCATTCACACACATACACATAGACAGCACCAAACAAGTGACACACAGCATCATGCTCTCTCTCATTCACACACATACACACACACACATAAACAGCATCCACGCAGTTGCAAGTGCATCAGAAATTGCTTTAGAGTTACCGACCGCTCCCGCGATTTATTCGGAAATTTATTCCCGCACTGCAAGAAATCTGGTCGGCTCCCACGGTACAGCAGTGGGAATGCAGACCTCTAGTTCGTATTTACCACGTCTCCCTTCTCGTTCACTTGAAACCCGAAATACTGCAAAACTGCAGAGGTTGTGTTCTTTTTCAAGACCAGGTCACTTGGTGCGCGACTCGCCATCTTACCTCACCTCTCTCTCCTCCACACTGTCTCGTGATGACAATAATGCATACGCATTTTAGGCATTAAATAAATAAAATTTAATACTTGTCTCCTATATAAGTGCATTGTTTTTATGATGGTCTAACAGTATTGAAACTGATACCGTTGCTATTTTTAGATCCCGCGGTATACCATATTACCGTATTACCGCCCAAGCCTAATTCATAAATTTTCGTTTTCAGGGATGTAGTAATGGTTACTATGTATGTTAATAAATGATTTATTATCTCAACTCCATGCAGTTTTGAGACCTAATCTAAAGTTAGGACTATTTATGCTTTGTAAATCTCTTATACACACGCTCAGAAAAATAGGTACAATGTTGTATCAAAGAAGATACAACAAGGCAGTGCCTTTTTATGGAACATAATTGTACCTTAAGACAAATAAACAAATTTGTACCATTACAGTTTGTACCTTTATGGACATGATTTGTACCATGGGAAACCAAAACCTGCAGGTGAAAAATTACCTTCATCAAAAGGTACAAATCTGATCCATGAAGGTACCACTACAATGACAAGACACTTTCTACCTAAGTGTCAAATGTGTTCCTTAATTTAATTTACTTAATTTTAGAATAGAAATAAAATTATGCAAACTGTTAATACAAACTTACTAACGTTTACTAATGTAGAGTTAATACTGAACAGATAATGAATTATCTATTTGCTAATGCTTAATAAATAATTCATAGTGTGTAGTTATTATAAAGTGTTACCAAAAAGGTTTCAGTTAGCTTCCTTCAGTTTGAATTTCACATTGTCAGTTTTTTGGGAATTGTATGTGACTGTTTATATTTACTATCACAAAAATAATCATAGAAAAGTTCAGATGCAAAAACCAAAAACCAAATGCCATCTGAAATTTGTTCCTAAAATGAGCAATTTTCTCAGCCTTCTATGTTTATGTTCAGTTATTTCACCTTAAAGGCAATGCAAAGAACGTATTCATCACTATAAAAGTAATATTTCTAAGCCCTCAAACAAGAGTCTACCAATATCAAATTATATGAAATATGATATTGTACTAATTTTTTTTTTTTTTTGCAATGTTGCCCAGCCCTATAGCTCTAGCCCAATCTGTATTTCGAGTAGCCCTGTTTTAGTCCCCCATAAGGGTGACCAGATGTTCCTTACTCCCAGGACAGTTCCTTATTTCTGTTGTACTGCAAGAATGGCCCAGTCAAAGGTAGGCAATCCGAGTGCATCGTAGAAGAAAAAATAAATAGTATCCGTTATTACCTTGCAATAAGAGAAGCCAGGGTAGGCGGAATAATGCTCTTAACTGAAATGCTGTCTCAGCCACACACACATACACCCTTCCCTCAAATAATATAGCCAAGACAGTGTACAACCAAATCAAATAGCCTACACAAACGGTTCTAAAATGTCCATCGCTGCTGATTATCTGTCTCAAGAAAATACATGGTTTAAGTCAAACTGAACCAGTTAGAATGTAAACTTTTTTATGAATGTTTACTCAGCCCCTTTTATAAAGATGACAGTAATAATTCATAGCAATGATATATTGGTGCTGGCTTTCATCAGACATTATATCTGAGGTATAAAAAAAAAAGATGCTAACCTTCTGTAATTGATTGACTCAAAAGACCACAAATTGGGGAAATTAGAATCAAGGATTAAAAGATATTTTAGGAATTTCTGCTTTAGCTAAAGTTTAACATTTAAAGTAAATGCTTTAAATCCCAAGTATTTATTGTGAAGCACTCACTTAGTCCATGTTATATGATTAATGCTTCACACCAACTATAGTAAAATCAAAAAACATTTATAATAATCAAATGCAGTATAAATCAAATTATGGAATATTATGTGATATTAATTAGCAAATAAATAATAATAATAGCAGGAAAAGCTACTTTTGTAAGCTGATAAAATAAATGGGACCCTTCGCCTGCTATAGCCCCAGGGCCCAATGTGTTCTTTATCCGGCCCTGTCAGTCGTTACAATTTTTCACCATTTTTTTAAAATATCTTATTTTGTGCTCAACAGAATAAAAAAACTCAGATTTGTGACAAGGGAATGCTAAGTAAATGATGACAGAATTTTCAGTTTTGGGTGAACTATCCCTTTAAAACCAATTTTGACAAGTCCACATTGGGGGTTGAGCGTTGGTCAATAAAAATTATAAATTATAAAACTCATAAAAATTAGATGTTTGGAAACACCAACATGGTGTGTCTAAATATCAACTTTGATATAAAAAACAGCACTGGAAGTATGTTGATATTTGAAAGCACTAACAGTGTTTCTCACAAAACAACACAAAACAAGATATTTTGAAAAATACTATAATTCTTAATGTTTACTGGTCTCCAACATTTTTCAAAATAACTACTTTTGTGTTCAACAGAAAAAAGACATGCAAACAGGTTTGTCATAAGTGAGGGTTAAATAAACAATAACTGAATGTTCACTTGTGGGTGAACTATTCCCTGTAAATGCAGTTGAATTTCAGCAGAGGGCGCCATATTTTCATCTCCGGCCTGCCTTGTTTTCTCGCTCACGCAAGCTCGTTAGCAAAGCAACCTTAATCAAACTATGCTCAAAGCTAAAAATGAGGATTTTTACACATTTAAAATTTTGCCAAACCTGCAACAATTAAGTGCAATCATCATGAAGACAGAGACTTTCTATGAGCATTTTTATGAAGTAAACCACAGTGTCTTACCTCAAACAGCCCTGCAGCCAGTCTTTAGAATCTCTCTCGTTTAATCCGTTAGCTAGAGCTGCACCGGAGTCCTTACATCCTGCTGAGAGAAAGGATGAGGTGACCTCCAGAGCTGTTTTTCCGCTCTCCTTTGTGGTCGTGACGCTCAACACCTCAGTGTCCGAGCTCAGGTCAGGTGCTACTGGATCCAGGAACAGACTCCTGTCTTTGAGTCGCTGCTGAATCATGGGAGTGAGAGGAATGTCGAAGGCAAACGAGGGTTCTAGAGTGCTTTGCGGAGTGGGTTCAGGCACAGGGTTTGACACGGCGTCCAGTGAATCCATGCTGCTGTAGAGAGTCCCTCGCAGACGCTCCGACTCCAGGATGTTCTCAAACTGACAGCTGAAGACATCTGTGGTGTCAATCTCACCTGCAGCAGATTTACCTGCAGAACACCTGAAACAGACACAAAAACATCTCAATAGCCCCTTTCACACACATTCCCCTTTCCGGAAAACTACCAGTAAATTACTATGAAGAGATCATGTAAGAAACAGCCATTTTTTAACATTAGAAATGCCAGGTAGGGATGTCCTGGTCAGGTTTTTTAGCCCTCAAGTTGGAGTCATTTGATTTTGATTAATAAATATAAAAGGTCTCTATTTAACTATTAATTATTTATTAATTAGTTATTATTAACTATTTATTATTTTAACTCTATTTAATGGTCTAGGCGCAAAATCTAAAGTCAAAGTCATTTTCTCTTAATGAGTTATAGGTGTGTTTTGAGCATAAACCAATCAGAGTCTCATCTCCCATTCCCTTTAAAAGTCAGTTGCATCGCGCCATGGTTCATTTGCCATTTACATGGCAGACTTTGTAAGTGTAAAAACTGAACACTTCACTAGTGAGAAAACAGTTAAACAGACCATCTGCAGCGCGAGGATAAAGAATGAGCCTCCTCCATTTGGCCTTTACTTTCACTTTCTCTCTTTCGTAGATAATGAAACGTGTTGGATGCACTCACTGAAGACATCCCTTTGGGTGATGTCTAAGGACAATAAGTTTAAAACTATTGTTTTACTTTTGTGTCTGAAGGAATTTAGCTACATAATAAATCAATTTAATTGATGGATTATTATTATAATTATTAGGTATTATTATTTATTGTTGTTATTGAATTATTTTTTTCCCCAGTTTTTTGTTTGTGTACTTGATGTTAAGTGTTGGTAGTTATTGTGTTAAGCGTGTCATTTTTGTTATATGTGAAGCACTACCATGTCAGAATGAATGGCCCCTGTTATGAAGCGGACAGGAGACAGAGGTAAGGAAACGTTAGGGTGTTTATTAAATGACAACAAGGAGCACATGAAGGATAGCCAGGAGGATCAGGAATGATGTTGGGGTCTTTTCCTCCGTGGCTGGGTAACAGGAATACACGAGGATGGACAGCACACACCAGATACAGCTGACAGAGGATGACACAGACTTGGAAGGACTGGAAGACAGGACGATTCGGGAGGACCAGGAAGACTAGGAGGAATACAAAGAGAACAGGTAAGTAAATCGTTTGTTTTAGCTGAGGATGACTACGCTGAGTGGTCGCTCAGTTGTCCGCTTTCGTCGAGACGAGCCCGGACAATGAGCGACTGGAGTGCTGTGCTTTTATCTGGTGCTCGTGAATGTGATGCAGCTGTGTGCTCATTAGAAGTCAGGTGATGGTGATCTTCGTGAGTGGGGGTCGTGAGAGCCTGACCAATCCATGACAGTACCCCCCTCCCCAGGGCCCGCTCCTGAGGGCCGACACCTCCGACGCCGTGGTGGTCTCCCTCTGCCTCTAGGCGCTGGGAACTCAGGGTGGCTCTCATGAAACTCCACCATGAGACTAGGATCGAGAATATCAGCTCTGGGAACCCATGTCCTTTCTTCGGGGCCGTACCCTTCCCAGTCCACCAGGTACTCCAACTGGCCACCACGACGTCGGGAACGCAAGATCTCCTTCACTGCGTAGACGGCTCCTTCTTCTAGGAGCAGTGGAGGAGGGGGTTCCTCTTCGTGGTCAGGCTCTGTGGAGGGAAGAACAGGATCGTGATAGGGTTTCAGGAGTGATACGTGGAATGTAGGGTGAATACGGTAGTGAGAGGGTAATTGTAGTTTGTAGGTGACGGGGTTAACCTGTTCCACGATGGTGAAGGGACCAACAAATCGGGGACTTAACTTGCGAGAGGGCAGTCGCATGCGTATGTCCCGGGTGGATAGCCACACCTTTTGTCCGGGTGTGTATCTGGGTTCTTCAGACCTTCTCCTATCGGCGGTTACCTTGCTTCGACGGACTGCCCTCTGCAGATGTTGATGAGCCTCGTCCCAGACTCTCTCGCTCTCCCGGAACCAGTGATCCACTGCGGGGACATCAGATGGTTCGCCATCCCAGGGAAAGAGCGGTGGTTGGAAGCCCAGGACGCACTGGAATGGCGTGAGTCCGGTGGAGGGTTGCCGCAGTGAATTTTGGGCATATTCTGCCCAGCCCAAATACTGGCTCCAGGAGTTCTGGTGACCACTGCAGAAGGTCCTCAGGAACCGTCCCACCTCCTGAATCTTCCTCTCTGTCTGCCCGTTGGTTTGGGGATGATATCCAGAAGAGAGGCTGACGGCCACACCTAGGAGCTTGAAGAAGGCTTTCCATAGACGTGAGATGAACTGTGGACCTCTGTCCGACACAATATCTTCTGGAATACCAAATGACCTGAAGACTTGATTAAAGATATTGTCGGCAGTTTCAAAGGCTGTGGGAAGACCTTTCAGAGGGATTAGTTTGACAAACTTTGAGAATCTATCTACTATGACTAGAATACAGGTATTACCTTCTGACGAAGGGAGGTCAGTGATAAAGTCCACTCCTAGGTGTGACCAGGGACGGTTCGGAATCGGCAAGGGATGGAGCTTTCCAGCGGGTAGATGACGTGGGCTCTTGGATTGGGCACAGTCCTTACAGCCCTGAACATATTGCCTCACATCCCTTGCCATGTTTGGCCACCAGAATCGTTGGGATACTAGCGAGAGAGTATTGTTGATCCCTGGATGTCCAGTGCCTAGCGAGGTATGTAAGGAGTGGATCAGATCTACCCGGTGTTCAGGTGGTATGAACTGCCGATGAGGAGGGCATCCCGGCGGAGCAGGGGCTTCCGGAGTGGCAACGACTGGAGGAGCGTTCCAGGTGATCGGACAAATGGAGATGTGTTCGGGAAGAATCTTCGTTGGGAGTTCTTCATGATCGTGATGCTCGTGTAAACGAGAGAGAGCGTCTGCTCTTAGATTCTTGGGTCCTGGACGATAGGAAATGGAGAAATCAAAACGTGAGAAGAAAAGTGACCATCTGGCTTGACGTGGACATAGTCTCTTGGCCTCTTTGATGTATTGGAGGTTTTTGTGATCTGTGATCACCTGGAACGGATGTTTGGCTCCCTCCAACCAGTGACGCCACTCCTCCAAGGCTAGCTTGATTGCTAGAAGCTCCCTGTCTCCTATGCTGTAATTCTGCTCCGCCGGGCTCAACTTCCGAGAGAAATAGGCACAGGGATGCAGTCGGGGCGGTGTATCATGATGTTGAGATAATACTGCCCCGACGCCGGTGGTGGATGCGTCCACTTCCACCACGAAAGGAAGATTTGGGTCAGGATGAGTCAGGAGTGGGGCCCTTGTGAACTCCTTCTTAAGAAGGCGGAAGGCTGCGGCTGCTTCTTTGGTCCACTCCAGTCCTTTGGGTTTACCCTTGAGGAGATTAGTGAGAGGTGATGTAATCCTGCTGTAGTCCTTGATAAACCGTCTATAAAAGTTAGCAAACCCAAGAAACCTCTGGAGCTCCTTAATGGAAGTGGGTTCTGACCAGGATAGAACAGCCTCAATTTTCTTCCCATCCATACGTATACCGGTTTGGTCAATGATGTATCCCAAGAAATGAATCGACTTCTGGTGGAATGAGCATTTCTCCGCTTTGAGGTAGAGGTGATGTTCTCTCAATGTGTGTAGGACCTCCGCAACGTGTTGGCGATGTTCGGCCTCACTCCGGGAGTAAATGAGGATGTCATCTATGTACACTATTACACAGTGGTGAAGAAACTCCCGGAGGACTTCATGAATGAAGTTTTGGAATACGGAGGGGGCGTTGACCAGACCGTAAGGCATGACCTCATATTCATAGTGGCCAGTAGGGGTCACGAATGCTGTCTTCCATTGGTCCCCCTCACGTATTCTTATCAGATTATACGCGCTGCGGAGGTCCAATTTAGTGAAGACTTTAGCTTCTCGGAGCTGTTCCAAAGCGGCTGGTACCAGAGGAAGGGGATATCGGTATTTTACTGTACCGTTATTTAGGACCCTGTAGTCGATGCATGGACGCAGCCCTCCGTCCTTCTTGGCCACAAAGAAGAAGCTTGAGGCGGCTGGTGATTTTGAGTGACGTATGTACCCCTGACTCAGAGCTTCCCTTATGTAATCTTCCATTGCCTGATTCTCTGGAAGCGAGAGCGGGTAGATCCTACCTCTTGGCAACTGGGCATCTGGAACTAGGTCGATCGCGCAGTCCCATGGCCGATGCGGCGGTAGCTGGGAAGCTCTCTTGGGGCAGAAGACATCATGAAAGGAGCTGTACTCCTTAGGAATGTGGATAGACTGCTTCTCAGGAGGGCTCTCGACCGATGTTGCAAACAAAGAAATGGGGTTCCGACCTTGAAGAGGGAGATTTGGAAAACAGGCAGGTGTACATCCAGATCCCCATTTCTTTATCTCTCCTGTGCCCCAAGAGATGATGGGATCGTGCTTCACCAGCCACGGGCGCCCTAGAATGATGTCCATATTTGCACCCTCCAG
>NC_079444.1:14900551-14903051 GCF_903798145.1 Danio aesculapii | reverse complement strand
CCATATCCATAAATTAATAATTAATTAAATATTCTTCTTGCAACATATACAGTACAAATTTTGAAAAGTTTGTTTAGCCACATCAAGACATGTTATGTAGCAGACTTCCTGAATTTAAATAGCATTTTTATTTACTTAAAATAAGGTATTTTAGCAAATATTCTGTCAAATTTATTCTTAATAAAGTAAAGTGCTAAAATGTCAACTCTGTTGTCTGTGATCTTTATTTTGCTTGATGAACTTCTGTCCTTTAAGGACAGAGACAAATGAACAGGAGACCTCAAAGCTTATATGCTTTCTAGATGAAAACAAACAGGATTCCTACAAACACAACGCAAAAAAACTCTTAAACGTGTTTGTGTGTTCTGAAATGATTACTACAGATGATCTTGTGTGATGTATGAGTTAGTGATGAAATGCTTTATGAGACTACATACTAGTGCCTTAGTGCAATTATTCATCATTAATCCTTAATTTTTTAAAAATTGTAAATTTAATGAAAATTTAAGCAATTGCCTAAAAGGCATCAGATAAAAATACATCAGTTGAAGCATACATTATTTTGTTAATTTCTGACACTCTGAATAATAACTGAAACTTTTAACCTCCATATTTCGTCACCTTGGAATTCTAAGGTTCTATCTGCATTCTGAATGATTTCGAGTCATTGAGCTTCAAAGTTTTTGCATTCCATATAGCAAATAATATGTGTATAACAGTTCTCTTTCATACATTAACATGACAGAGACCCTAAATGTACTCTAAATGTAAATGATCAAAGTTCTCTTACATTGGCAAATTGGAGTAAAAAAAACCATGGTAAATGCAGACAGAACCTTCTAATTCTGAAAAGAATTAAACCTTGGAATTATAAGGTTCTATCTTGCAGATCATTCTATAAAGCATTACTTTTCAAGAAATACAATAAAAAAAAAAAACATATAAATCGGTGTTGTAACAATATGTTGATGCTTGAGAAAGTTACATTTTTGCTTTCTACAACATTTTTTTCACGTTTTAGGATAAATATTTTTTCTTGTTTAAATTAAGCATACAGGGCAGCGTAAAATATTTTGTCTAGTGCAGATGTTAATTTTATCTAATTATTATGTTAATATTAATTATATTTTATGCTTTATATGAATTATTGAATGATATTTATTGAATTACATGCCTCAAAAATGAAATTAATATTAAGCATTGAAGGGCAAATACTTAAATTTAAAGACTTTAAAAGAAAACACAAAATGAGCAAATGAGTATAATAAATGTTTCACTGACTATATATACACAAATAATAATATTTCATATTTAATATATACATTTTTTAGTATTCGTTAATTTTTCAACAATGTAAAATTTAACATTTCATCTAAATTTCACATTATATTTTAAAATTTTATTTAGCTGACCATGATTTTGTGTGATTTTGTCTTTCTGGTCTTTCCCGCTGTCAACAGAGCAGTCCGGCGAAATGACAAAAAAAGCAGATCCTGATTGGTCCTCGTGCATGCATTAAAAACACTGATTGGCTCACAGAAAAAAAAGGGGGTTGCAGAAAAAAAGGGAGCACTGGCATTTACAGCGAAGGAATGACATCGGATGTAGTACACAATTTGTTGTTGTATTAAAGATAAGTTATATTGATTACGTAATTTATATATTATTTCCATAATGCTTTCAGCGTATTATAACAGCTTGTCACCCAGTGATAAGCACAGTGATTCAGCAAAATTAACGTTAAAGTGAGCGGCATTCATCTGACAGGTCCACTTGCGATAGCGCCCTCCCAATAGATATTGGATAAGAAGAAATGGCCAAGCATCCAGCCCGAAATTTAGAACTATCTATACAACTAGTAAGTGTTTTTACAAGAGAGAAGTTAAAGGCCTACAAGTCTTTGGATGCCTACAATTTTGTTTTATGTGTTCTTGTGCAAGAAATAATATTCCATGATTACCAGATTCAAAACTTTGTAGTTCTAAAAACCGAGGTTTTGCCTAGCCAAAGACACGGAAAGAAGACGAAGCTATACAAGGCCTGCGTACTCATCTACAAGCAAAACAACTGCATTCTGACAGCGAACTGCACCTGTACGGCCGGGTCTGTGAACTTACATTTTTACTTTTCATTCTTAGCATTCAGTGTCTGCAGTTAACTAACCATATTTAACTGTTTTTTCTGAAATCATTGCTGCAATCAAAAACGAGTCATGTGTATGATTTAGCACAACGAGAACTTACCTGATATTAAATGAGAACTGCGGAGTCAAGCATTTTTAATTAGGTCCTCACTCCATTCAGCTCCATTTTAGCCAAAGACATCTGCGGTTGGCATTAAAAGCAGTGTGGTGTACGGTAAAAGTTAAGTTTTATATTTTTGGACTTTTGAATTTGCCATCCTACCGTACAACACAACATGTTTGCTATTGGTCTTTTTTGCAACCTGGAACCCGTGACGTCATTTGTGACGTAGGTTGGTAATTGCTCTATAGAGCTAA